>NC_137176.1:57857101-58094601 GCF_951804945.1 Podarcis cretensis | reverse complement strand
CAACAGTCCAGTTCATTAAGCAATTAAGAATACACCTCTCCTCTCATTTTTGGACTGAAGCAATTTATTAAAGCTCAATTTATAAATACAGGGATGATGCAACTTAAAACCCAGAATGACCTTTTCATAAGCCTCAGCAGCTCCGATACATCAAGATTTCTGGTTCGCATGTCCTTGGCAAATCAACGTTTTAAAACACTTGGCACAAAGTTTTAAGTTAATGGGAGTTTTAAGAAGCATTTAAAAGAAAATTCACAGAAGACCCATGACCTCAACACAGGATGGATACTGTTGGCGTGAAAGGGCCATTGAAATAAATATCGTGTCCTCTTGTACACAGGATTGCAAAGTGAAAAGAAACAAGGTGCACATCTTTTAAAAAAATAAACCTGCAATACTTCAGCCACACGAACAGGAGTTTTGTTGCATCATTTTAAGCTCACTCCCCGCCCAAACGTTGTGCATTTTCACAGGTTCAAAAGTTCAGAGAAAATAAAAAATACAAGTATTTTCAAAGCAATTTTGCGCGCGTCTAATCTCAATTAGTCTACATTTCAAGTTTGCTTGTTTCCTGGCTCAGAAGCAATAAAATAAAATAACATTTAAAAAAAACTTTTTAAGTGCCCTTCTTGATTTGTCTGAGTTTACAATCCAACTTGCTTCCACCACATCTATCCCTTGCCCAACCAATCCCCCCTCCCGGTCCTTGGCTGCTTATCGAAAAAGTTCCCAGTACTCGGAAGTTTTTAAGAAACCATGTGGAGGACAGAGGATTTGTTTTTTCTCCTCCCGATCTGCTATACTGTATCTCTTTGCGCACACTCACCCAAAAACATACACCCCTCAAAAATTGCGATTTTGCGTGCGTGTGTCTAAATTTCGCTGAGGTCTCGGTTGCACTCAAGTCCCCCTTTTGCCCCCAGATCCTCCTCCCCCTATCAAGGCGGCTGCTGCAGCGAAAGTCCTGCCCAGAGGGAAGGAAGGACAGAGCCAGGGATCGGGCTGTGGAGTCCGCGACGTGTCTCTTTTTAAGGCTTCTCCGTGCACTGTTTGCAGAGACTGGACGAGACGCTGTTGAAAAGGGCACATTTCTCCGGGCACGAGGTGGCGGGCGGCAGGCCGGCGCTGAAAGGGTAGCCCGCCGCCGCCTGCTCGTAGGCCCCGAGCGCCGGGTGCAAGGCGGCCGCCGCGGCTGCAGCCGCCGCCGCCGAGCTGGGCAGCGAAGCGGCCGAGATGGCCTGGCCCTGGTTGAGATAGGCGACGAGGCGGCGCATCTCGTCGAGGGCCTGCGCCTGCATGAGGATGTAGTTCTTGGCCAGCAGCAGCGTGGCGATCTTGGAGAGCTTCCTCACCGAGGGGCTGTGCGCGTACGGGATGACGGCCCGCAGCTCGTCGAGCGCGTCGTTCAGGTCGTGCATGCGCCGCCGCTCGCGGGCGTTGATGTTGAGGCGCAGCGCCTTCTGCTCCTTGGACTTCTTGCCGCCGCCGCCGCCGCCCGGGCCGTGGTGGCTGTTGGAGCAGGCGCCGCCCTCGGGCGCCTTGAGCAGGGCGCCCCCCGCGCCCACCACCACGCCGGCGCCGCTGCCTCCGCCGGGGCCCCGCAGCAGCAGCTCGCAGCGCCCGTCGCTGTCGTCGTCGGGGCTCTGCTCGCCGCCGCTGCTCTCGGCCACCGAGCTGCGGCTCGTCGTCGGGCCCGGCCCGTACTTGACGCACACCGAGCCGCCCAGAGGGTCGCCGGCCACCAGCGCGCCGGCCCCCGCGCCTTCCCTCAGCAGCACCTCCGAGTCGCCCGGCTCGTAGCAGCCGAGGGGAGACGGCGGCGCCTGGCGGGGCTCGCGCGGCGGCGGCGGCGCCTGGTGGGCGACCAGCTCGAGCCCCGGCGGCGAGCGAAAGGCGGACTCCATCCTCTTGGCCGACGCGCTGTAACTCTTGTGGAATATGTCCTCATCAGTGGGCAGGTTGAGAGCCCGCTCCATGGTCCCCGCCGCCGCCGCCGCCGCCGCCGGGCTCCCCTCCTCCAACTCCTCGTGCCGCTGTCGCCCTCCCAGGCCCCCTCCCCCTCTCCTCTCCGCCGAGGCGCCGGGCCGGGGGTCGGGCTGCGGCGGGCTCTGAGGTGGCTTCCCTTTCCCTCTTCCGCCGCCTGCTCCCTCTTCTTCTTCTTCCCGCCGTTCGCGTGTTTCTGAGGCGAGGCTGCTCGGCCGGCCTCTTTGGCGCGCGTTCTTCCTCTCCCCTCAGCGCGCGTCGCTCGCTCTCGCTCTCGCTCGCTCTCCGCGCCTCTCTCCTCTCACCCTGTGAAGGGCTCAGGCATTGTGAGCTGCCAGCGAGCCTCTCGCACCGTTTATCTTGCTTGGATTCACCTTCAAGAGATTTCCGGGACCCATCAAGGGAGGGGAGAAAGGCAGGGGAGGGAGGGGGGGGGAAAGGAGCAGCTTTCGCTCGCTCGCTGCTGCTGCTGCTTCTGCCGCCACCCGCCCGTCACCACTGCCACTGCCGCCGCCGCCGCCGCCGCCGCCACCACAGACGGGGGAGTCTTTTACCTCATTATCTCGCCGAGAAGGTTATTATGAAGAAGCCTCGCCTGTTGGGACAGAGCTTTCTACCCAATCAGGTTAACGTTTTAATTAATAGGATTAAAACGGTAACAAACGAGCCCAGGCGCTAGGCTTGGCCCTGAGTCGGAGGAGTTTTCATTTCACACGCAGGTCTGGAGGAGAAGACGACAGGCAGCAGCTCGCGCTTTATAAAAGGCGCCTGCTCCATTCTTCTCGCTGCCATCTGTAGGCACAGCTTCACGCATATGTTTGCAAGGCGTTGTGTCCTATTAGGAAGCCAACAACTGCCTTTAAAGCTTGACATGTGTGGCGACTTTCACTCCTCAATGAGCACTCTTAAAAGCCCTACTTAGGGCGAATAATGCTCTTGGCCTCCTTCAGCAAATTATAGAGCTGCGAGGCCGAGGTGGGGGGAGAAAGGGGGTCGGTGGGCGGGCGGGCGGGCTGCACACTTTTTCTGCCAGGGCTGCCAGCGGACTTCTGCGAACTTTGCGCCCACGCCAGAATGACGCTCTCCACGCCAGCGCTGTTTACGTCCAGCTCGCGGCGAAGGCGGAGGGGGGGGGGGGGAGGCGGGAAGGAGCCGCTTGCTTGTTTATTGGCCCTCGAACTTCACCTTGGGCTCAACCCATTTCTCGCAACGGCTGTTCACTTTTGAGCACACGCTCCCTAGTCTTCCTCGCAGTTTTGGCAAAGTGATGTTTCCTATCTACCGCCATTTCTTCATCCACTCTCGTCCCACCTTCCCGCGGTACGAAGTTCCTTTGCAGTGGATAAGCGTAAAACCCACCTTTAAGCTGCAGTCAACTGATGTGGAGGTGTTTATCGGAGGAGGATTCATCTCCCTCCACACCCAACTTCCAAACCAAGGACTTGGGTGTGAAAAGGACCAATTTCGCCTAAAGCCCTACCCTTGGAAGTAGGCTCCACTGTTGAAAGCACAGGACCCCATTTCCCCTATTAAATTTCTTTTCAGATTGCCTTGCCAATTCAGTCGTCTTAAATTAAAGAGCCACAGATTTACAGTTTGTGGATGGCGTTTCTTATTAGCGAGCATTTCTAAAGGATGGGACTTCCTTAATTTCGGGATAGATGGATAGACAGCTATTACTCTAAGTGAGGAGCAAGGACTGCTTTTGTAATCCAGTATTTACTTTATATTATCTTCATGTTTTATTCGAATTGTTGTTCTCAAACCCACCCACCCCCTTCATACTTTTCGGGCAGGCGGAACGTAACAATGAAGTCAAGGAGCGAGACCCTTCTTTAAAGTGGGTCCATCTGATCCTCTAGTCTAGAAGAAACCCCCCTCCTCCAATTCTGTTTGTATTATATCCCTTCTACAAGCCCAGGGCATATTATAGCAGGGTTTTATATGTTTCCCTCCGTTCTTATGACATCACTAAATAATATTTCCCAACACTTCCATTAAATCATTCTTATGCGACAGAATAACTGGAGGCTTTGAAATTTTGGGTTTCTCTGGTTTCATTAAAACCCTTTTAATTGTGTCTTTCACAGTTGGCCCCAGGTGCTGGACTCTTTTCATTACATTTTGCTCTAATGTGATGAAATTCTAATTCTCTCCTTACCATATGGTTAAATTTCCCCACTGAGAATTAGTTGAAAAAGAAGAAATAATCTATTAATCTCTGTAATAGATTCACAAATGAGGTTTGCCACAGAACCTTGTTTTTGAATGGCAATATCAGAACAGTTGGGTGTCTTGTTTCAGCAGAGAAAAGGAGCAGGCGACAACAGACTCCATTTGAATTTTTCACCTGGAAAAGAATGAAAAGAAGCCCAGCCGCAGCCTCCATCCCCCTTCCCACTATTGACTGGAGATTTACATCTAGCGAGGACTCCAGTATGATACACACAGTCACCCTGGTGTCTCTCCATTTAATGAGAAGCAAGTCAAGCCTATTAAAGAAACCCCCCTCTCCTCCCCCCGCAAGTATCATTTGACTCCCACTCAAGTCCCTGGCGGGTTTCCAAACTCCCCACCTTCTTACAATCTTCTTACAAACGGCTCTGCCCATGTCTATCACAGCTTATTGTTTCTCAATTAGCAACTTCATTTTCGCTGGAACCATACATTGAAAACCCTGCTAAGTATCAGAGCAAGCTCTTCACTATTTAATATCAACTTCTGAAAGTTCCGGGACATGGGAGACTGTTACTATAAACGTGACGATAGAGAATCTCCTTTTCATCTGCTAATAACTTTAATTTGTTTTGGAAGACTGACGGCTTCCTCTTCATTGATCTGCGATGCTTCATTTACACGCATCCTTCGTCGTTGCTGCTGCTGCTGCTGTTGTTGAAACTTTTCGGATGGCGGCTTACCTTGCTCAGTACACAGCTGGAGAGAGGAGAGACTGAACAGCTCAGATTGCTGTTAATGGTGCTGAAGGCGTTTCCTCACCACCAGCATCCAAGCTCTGCCTGATCGCGTGGAAAAATGAGGGACTGGTTAGCTGTGTGATTGATGCCCTGTCACTCTCTGGACAGGTGGACCACTCTGCAGCGAGCAGGTGGGAGAAGTGTAAGGTCACACCAAATGCAATGAGATTCGAGGCGCCGCGTGCCTTTCCGTTTCCCCCAGCGAGTCGATCCTCCTTTCCTCGTCATAAAGAGGGTCAGTGACTTGCTGATTAAACATAGCATTACCCTCTCTGCGAGCTCCCATCTAGTCCCTCCCTGCCTTCCCTCGCCCCTACGTGCTGCCTGCCACCATCTCCAGGGCTTGTCCCGCTGCCTTCAGAAGCTGCAGGCTTCCTGCAAACCTCGGAGAGCTATATACACACAGTTCCCAACTATTTCTGCGCCCGAACTTCTCGAGCTCCTCTGCTAGCAAACTCTTTCCCTCCTTGCATTCCCCGGAGGAAGGTAGCTGTTTAATAGTCGCCACTAACTTTAGTTTGGAAGCCGGCAGAAGAATTTATAGAAGCTTTAAATGTGGGGCATATAAAAAATACCCGAGGAATTGGTCTTTGTGGTTTATGCACTCGTAAACTTTTGCTGATTGCTTCTGGGAAGTTGTCAGGCATTTAACACTGCATTTATCTTACAGTGCAATGAAAACACATCTGCCCAGTGTCTCGTTACCTGGTTTAATTGTAGCGCAAGCCCTATGTCACTGACGAGGTTCCCTCGCTTTCATTATGTCGGTGGTTGCAGGCAGCCTGCTGCCCGGGTCTATAGGGTGAAGAAGGCGAAGGCAGGCGCGGAATGCGCTAACAAATCAAGCAACTTGGCCATTATGCCCAAGAAACGTAAACTGCCGGTGAACTCTCCTAGACTCCGGGGCGGTCCTTCAATTTGCAACTGGGGCGAGCAGGCAGGGCTGGGAGAATTATGCCCCATCACAAAAGCAAGACATTCAATTCACGACGTGCAAAATGTCTCCCTAGAACAGGCCGAGGTTTGCCCTGACGTTACGAACGGCCCAAGGAAGGCAAAATGGGGTTGGTGGGCGTTACAGACTCCTCTAAACAGCCAAAACCAGGCCCAGGCAGGTTGTTATGGAAAGAGAGAGCAGTTCCCCGTGGACCGGCTGCCAGATCACATTTGAATGTTTAAAACGCGTCAGAGCAACGCCACAACCTCAGCACACTTGACTTATATGCTCCAAGTAAGTGCTAAGACTCCAAGAGCGAGCTGGCATATGCGTAGTTTTTTAAGGAAATCAAACAGTATCTTGCACTTATGAGAAGAGCGCTTAGGACCGTATTGCGCCTTCTAAAACGCGAATACCCACCCACAATATTTTTTAATAAACGGAGGCAGTTCACATGTGCACCTCCGTGTCGAAAGAGTGATGATGAGGCACCCGAGCCGTGCATGGCGTGTGTGAATCCTAACAGTCTGCGATAGATAACTCTTGATGAAGTGACTCGAGTAGGACGCTCATAGCAACCCCTATGCATGTTTACTCCGAAGTCCCATTGTGTTCAATGTGTTTAGTTAAGTGTGTTTAGGATTGTAGCTTTAGTTTTCAAACAAACAACTACCAATAAGCAAACTTGTGTATCCCTTTCAAAATCTATGGAATTGCTCCAGCTACTGCCCGATTCAACTGGTATTCCCGAGACAACTCGTGACACTTCAGTGGGACTTACTGCCAGCAAACTGTGGTTAGAACCGCAGCCCAGGACCCACAACCTCTTCTTCAGACTTCTAATGATATCAGAGATAGCTCCGATTCCTCTGAGATCAGTTCGGGGTGTGCCATATGGGGATTGCAGTCCCACAACTCTACTCTCAATATAAATGCCTACGTTAAAAAAGGGGGGAAAGTCCCCAGACAGTCCAAAAAGTTGTGCTTTCTTTCGCAATGAAACCCCCGTGATGAATGTGTAGCCGTAGGCAGGTTTATCGGTAACAAGGCATATTTTATAAAGATTAAAGACAGCTTCACGGCGAGCGCAGTAGCACCTACCCCTAAAGCTGTGCAAAGCTTGGGAAATATTCATCGTTTCTTTGACATCTCGAGAATAGCTGATATTGAGGGGTAGTAGTAGATCCAAGGTTTGATAGTTTTCCTTCTCCCCACCCCCCACACATTTCATCTCATCTGGACATTTCACAAAGGGCGACAGACCCGAATACATGGATTCTTTCTCGCAACTTGCTTAAATGAAATGTGGTGCCCCAAGCTGAACCAGACTCACCTGGGAGACGCCCCACCGATTTCTCAACAAAATGAGGGGAGAGGCTGCAAACCTAGGAAGTCAGTCACACCACTTGCACGTCTTACTTTTGAGTAAACACATTTTAGAGTCCTGCTACCTGTCAGTGTGCTAGGTACCCTGCCCTAAAATCATTGGAACTTGCTTTCCTGGCAATATAGGAGTTCGCTGCAACTGAGGCTGTAAGTAAAATGCCGAGATTGCATTTCTTTTTCCCAGTCAAACGCACTTAAGTGGTTTACTGAACTCTCTCTCTCTCCTCGTTTCGATTTCTTGATGTCAAACTATGTTGCCAAACGCATTGTTCCTGCGCCCGACCCACTCGCAACGAAGGCTGCCATGAACACTTATCTGGGAGCAAGCCCCTTTCAACACGCACGGACTCCTGGGTATACACGCACAGGATTGCGCGGTAATAAGGCTGCAACCCTACGCACATTTTCTGTGGACTCTGTGAGCCAGGTTTCTAACTGAAAAACGCCTAGGATCGTGCTGCACTTCTCACTGCAAGAAATGGAGCAGAGTTGTGGATCCGTGGCTAATTTAAGCCCCATGGCGAGTGTAACGTGTGGGGTTTTACCTGTGTGATCAGGGGGCGAGGACGAGGAGAGAGAGAGATCGAAAGATCTCCAAGGCCTTTTCTGACAAACTGCATCAACCTTTCATGGATTCAGTGATCCTAGCACTGCTCGCCAAACCCTCATAGGAGCTCACCAAATGGTTACTTGTGTGTCTCCATAGCCAGGTCACTGGTTAGGAGGGAAGAGAAGCGACTGACAAAACTGTATTCTAATCGGGGGAATCTAGATATCCAGAGAGCACAAAGAAGATCTCGGAAGATCTCATGTGGGAAAATGCCCCAAAGTGTCTGCATCTAGGAAGCTTCAAATTCTCTCCACACTTCCCCTCCTATTGGCCTCGTTGAAATAATCCTTTTCATTTAAATTGCCTGTCTTTGGGCGTGCTGGACAGCGACAGACTCCGAAACAGTTGCAGCGTTTGCTTCTGTTTCTTCTCCCCAACACGCCGCGATGCCCTCACGAGCAGGAAAGTTGTGAAGAGCCTCGCGTGCGCGCCACGGAGAAGGAGGAGGAGGAAAACGCGCAGGAAGAGGGGTCCTCGCACCTTTCCTTTGGAAACTGCTTCCCTTTTATCCGCCTGCACAAACAGGGTTAAATCAACACGACCCCCAGGAACTGATCCCGTAATTAAAACAATCCCATTAGCTGTGCATTTTACAGTTTCGTAAGCACGACCTCAAGAGGGGCAAAGAGCGCCAGCGGAGAGAAAATTTCCTGTGCAGGGAAAGCACAATTTTAGAAGGCAGAAAACATATTTTATTGAAAGTAGTCAAGGTATGCTTAGTTGTCCGACCCACAAGCCCTCAAACCAGGCTGATCTGGATTTAGGTTGATCCTCACAGCTCAAATTCTAAATCAATACCATCTTTAATAACCATTTAAAACTCAGTGTAGCTTCAGTTCTCTTAAATTCTGGCGCAGAACTCTTTGTAAGCAGTTCGTGGGTCCTGCTGGATCTAGGGCGAGGCAGCGCATCGCCAGGACAAAGTGATCGAGGGGCCTTGGTGGAGATCACGAAAGCAAATATGGAAGAGTGGTAAATGCCTGTCAGCAGACCAACACCCGCAACTTCTGCTGCAACTTCTGCCGCGTTATAGAAGCATTAAACAATATGGTAAAGGCTTGAGACTTTATGCTGCAGATCCGTTTAATATACACACAAACGTTATCAATTGGGGTAGACATTGTGTGTGTGTGTGTGTGTGTGTGTGTGTGTGTTAGTTTACAACCATGACTTCTTTGGCGAGGCCTGGGGAAACTGGCTACAATACTTTCATTCCGCCCTGCTGAACGTGTGTATTACCTTAAAACAACAACAACAAATGCACAATGCCCACGTGACAAAGTACAAATGAACACCTTTATTCAGTTCTCTGTAAACTGTCATTTAAAAACGTGTCAGAAAAGTAAAGAGGCTGATATATGCATAAAAATAAAACGGTACCGAATACAGTGCATTTGACATGCAGGTAATAATAATATTTACAGATCACGTGCATGTGATTAGAAACTCTCTCTCCTCCTGCCCCCCTTAACTACATGTTTATACATTATTAAATGTGCCTCTTTATTCTCAGACTAAAGTTATGAGGTAGTAGTTTTTCTTGTTAATGTCTTTTTCTCCACTAAAGAAAGAAACCTGGACGTGAAGTTCACAGTCTTTCTGGTATACGTTCGGGCCAGCGATTGAAAAACCACAGCGCCATCTCCTGGCCAAAAAAGAGTATCGCTTCACTTTAAAAGGAACCATCAATTTGAGTCTGGTTGATAAAGTTCAAATCAATAAAGCCAGTCTTGGTGTGTCAAGTATCATTTTGTCTAACATTTTGAAGCAGAACATCCTGATCTTAAAGACAAAAATGCTGCATATCCTGAGTCTAGTTCCCATGTAGGCGCTGATATCTCCTGTTTTAGATGGGATTAACTTTCCTCCTAAAGCAGACGGTGTACTGCAGCAGTGGGCGTTCTGGATACCTTGCTACAGACTGAAGCAGCGACGACTGATGTTTTTCACAAATTTAGGCTGCTGAGCTAACTGTGGCCTTTTCTCCAAGGATTTGGCCTCAGTCACCTATGGTTTTGCAACCTCTCAAACAGATAACAGCAGAGAGCTTTTCTTTTGGGAATCATAGGGACAGAACTACCTAAATTGTATAGAAATTTATTTATGTATACTACTCTTTCTCTTTGGCGATCACTCGTAGCCGGGTAAGATTGTCTTCCATAAACACAGTTTTAACAATGAGTCCGTAAGCAACTGGTGGAGGCCAATTCTGGATCCACACATCCTTCCACAGTGGGGACATTGGTTTCCGGGCAGGAGTTGATCACGGTGTGGATTTGCCAAGCGCGCCTTCCTCTTAGCACATTTCTCCCTTGCGTCCTGAGTTCGAGTGTCTTCAAAGCCCATGACACCTTTGGTAAAGGCTGTTCTCCAACTGGAGCGCTCACAGGCCAGTGTTTCCCAGTTGTCAGTGTTTATACTACATTTTTAAAGATTTGCCTTGAGACAGTCTTTAAACCTTTAAAACTCTTGACCACCAGCATTATGTTTTCCATTTTTAAGTTTGGAATAGAGTAGTTGCTTTGGAAGACGATCGTCAGGCATCCGCACAACATGACCAGTCCTACTACAGCAGCAAGAATGCTACTTGCTCTAAAATGGAAAGAAGCAGAAGTCCCAGCATAGAAAGAACGGATACAAAAACTTATGGAATATGCAGAAATGGCGAAACTTACCAGAAGAATAAGAAATCAAGATAACAAACTTCTTATAAAAGAATGGAAATAGTTTATTGAATATTTACAGATAAATTGCAAACAGATAAAAACATTGGCAGGATTATTGTCCTAACCTGCAGTTTCATAAGAGTATATATTTAAAGTAGATAAACAAATGAGCAAATTAAGTGAATTTGGATATGCAGAAGATATAATTATTAATAATAACTTTAATGAACCACAGAAAGAGGGGGGGAAGGAAGTCAAGTTTTCAATTGTTAAAATGATTGTAAAATTAATGAAACGTATAAACCTGAAAAGTATATTCATATATTCATATAAAGTATTTCCAGTTTATGGAATATCCTTCCTGTACAGATGTGGCTGTTCCCCACATTATTTCATTCAGATGTCAACTCAAGACCTTGTGCAAGCCTTCAGAGCACAGCAAGAGAGATGATACTGTTGATACAACTGTATAGGTGATGGTCTCATGCCTTGGATTTCATATTGTAGTTTAGATTATGTTTTTTAAGCTTATGCTTGTAGTTTTTGTTAGCCACTTTGGAGTCTGTGTGGGCAAGGCAGGATACAAGAAATACTAGTGACTTGGCTTTGCTGCTATGGCTTCTTGTTAATTTCCAGGCCCCACTCAAAGTTCTAGTGAAGTCCTTTAAAGCTTTATATGGTCGGGACCTTGCATACCGCTCTGTATCCCATACTCCACTGAAACAAAAATTGGAAGATCTTGGAACCACATCAGCTGTGTGAATGAAGTTCACATCGCAGAATACTTTGCCAGAGGAGCATGGCTGGTTCAATTGCTTCTTGACTTGAGAATCTAGTCAAGACTAGCCTCATCTACAAGTTACCGTATTCTTCCATGTATAAGATGCCCCCATGTATAAGATGACTAAAATTAAGAAATAAGTATTTTAAACACTAAAGAGAACAACTTTGATATTTTATTACGGTAAATAGGGAAAGGTTGTGGACCATTGGGTTGAACTTCACTGCATGTAATGCTTTGAAGGAAAATGTAATGAAAATGATATATAGATGGTACATGACCCCAGTTAAACTTGCCAAAATATGCCATTTGTCTGATAACAAATGTTGGAAATGTAAAGAAAATGAAGGAACATTCTTTCACCTCTGGTGGACTTGCCCTAGAGTGAAGGCTTTCTGGGAAATGATATATAATGAGCTGAAAAAGGTATTTAAGTATACCTTCACTAAGAAACCAGAGGCCTTCCTTTTGGGTATTGTCGACCAGAAGGTGTTAAAGAAGGACCGAACATTTTTTATGTATGCAACAACAGCAGCAAGGATACTTATCGCTAAGCACTGGAAAACCCAAGATCTACCCACACTGGAAGAGTGGCAGATGCAGCTGATAGACTATATGGAACTAGCCGAGATGACTGGCAGAATCCGAGACCTGGGAGAAGAGAAGGTTGAAGAAGACTGGAAGAAATTTAAGATTTATTTAAAAAAGTATTGTAATTTGGTTGAATGTTAAGAAGGATGCTAGATCAGAAATAATTGACCACCACTAAATTAGATGGAATTAGGATGATAAGTAGATCGAGGAAAATATAAATCACTTGGAGAACGATTAGATTATGTTTAAAAGAATGGGACCTAAGAATTTAAATAAGATGATAATTTGCTGGTTAAAATTTAAGACGATGTAAGTGGGAGCGGGAGATGTGAGGGAGTCCAAAGAGGTTTTGAAAATATGTGATGATATATGCTATATTGTTGATTATTTTTGCATTTGTATTTTAAAAAATCTTAATAAACATTTATAAAAAAAAGAAAAAGATATTTTATTACGGTAAATATTCAAAACACCAATATATTTAATACTGTACATTTAAACATCAAACAGAACAACGTTGCCAGTATATTTAGTATCATAATTAAGGTAGATAATTTTCTTGGGGGGGGGGGGGCTAGTCAGCATTATTATAATGTGCAGTATAAGAACTGGAGCGGTGGCGGTCCTGGTGCAGAGCTGGACAGCTGAGCTGGAACGAGAGAGTGTCCCCGATGGCCGGGAACTGGTCAGCGCCTCAATTCAATAATCATAGCTAAAGAACCCTTTAAGAGGGAATTTGTATGCTGCAGAAGTCAAATTGCTTTTTTTCTGCTCCACTCTCAAACACCCAGGGGAGTGAACTGCACTCTGCCCTCTGGGCCCAAATGGTCCACCCACTGCCTCCCTGCCCCAGCTGTAGGGTGGCTGAGTGGGAGGAGGCAGGCAGACTCCAGCCCAAGGCACAGGAGTGGATTCCTCTGCCGCTGCGAGGAGCTGAGACTGCCAGAGCTGCCTGAGTGAGTGTGCTTGGGGAATGGGGAACCTGGGTAGCCAGGGGGTGGCTGAGGGAACCAGATGGAAGGAACAATGTCCAGAGTGAGGGCTGCTGGGGAGGGGGAGTACCAGACCAGGGTTTGTCGTGAGGCCAATAGTGAGGGGAAAGAATATGGATGGTGGCATGTATTTACTTATATATTTAATTGCAACATTCTGTGTATAAGAAGACCCCCAATTTTAAACTTAAATTTTTTTTGGGGGGGAAATATCATCTTATACACAGAAAAATATGGTATATCTTGCTTGATATCAGAAGCTGTATTTGGTACTTTTCTAGTTCTAAAAAAAGAAAAAGAGTTTGGATTTGATATCCCGCTTTATCATTACCCGAAGGAGTCTCAAAGCGGCTAACATTCTCCTTTCCCTTCCTCCCCTACAACAAACACTCTGTGAGGTGAGTGGGGCTGAGAGACTTCAAAGAAGTGTGACTAGCCCAAGGTCACCCAGCAGCTGCATGTGGAGGAGTGGGGAAGCGAACCCGGTTCACCAGATTACGAGTCCACTGCTCCTAACCACTACAGCCATTTTGTTTCCTCCTTGAAAACATTTGGGCATTATTTTATGTCTGCCACATTTGAATTTTGTTTTATGTTGGGGGGAAAAATACTTTTTGTTCCAACTATTTTATTATTTCTGCTCTCTTGTGCACTGCTTCAGTTGCAATGCACATAACATTCAAGAATGAAAGAAACAAGACTTGCAGTGTTGATATAATGCTTCATTCTAACAGCTTGTTTGTTGATGCCATTGCCCATAAGGAGAAATGTTTTGGCACACTAATGCTATTGAAAGTGATATGTCTTCTTCTTCTTCTTCTTCTTCTTCTTTTTACTATAAAGACACTATGAAAAATTGGACAGAGAAAATTGTTAATGCTTTTGGAACAGAAACAACCAAACTTCACATGCTTATCCAGTAGCACAAATCAGTTTCAAAAAAGGCATGAAGGTAAAAACAAAGCAAAACAAACACTTCAAACAATTTCTTGAGAAATTAGGGAATGTAGATGTCTTATCTATTAAGGATGCAGTTCTAACATAACCATTCTTTTTACAAAATCCATCAAGCTCAGTGGATTTTGGAATACATGTACAATAAAAGTAAAACAATCCACTGATAAATCATAGAAAGGTCTAACAGTAAAAACACCATAATCCAGATAATAGCAAAAATAATGGATCTCCAAACATCTACTTATGTTGTCTCATTGTCACTGTTCTGTTGGCACAGCAGACTGTCAATTGTGTGGGATGTAAACACAGGAGCAGTCAATGACAACATTCCTAGAGTGTACATGTTAGAACATGGGGAGGGATGTCTGTCCAGCAAGCAGGTAAATTTCCTGGGGACGGACTTCCTCCGCATGTGACCAGAGGTGGGTGTGGCCTCACCTGTGCAGGTAAATGATAAAAGCACAGGGCAGGCAGCCATCTCTCTCTCTCTCTCTCTCTCTGCCATCTTCTTTCGATGAGGAAACATCTAAGGATGCTCTCTTGGCTCCCAGCCAAGAGAGGAGATAAAGACTATCTTGCTATAAGATAGATTCTAAGTGTATGTAACCTTTTTTAAGCTGTCTGCTTCTGGGATCATATTGTGAACAGAACGTGAGTAAACTCTTTTATACTTTTATAAAGACTGTGTCGTGTCTTGTATTTTAAGAGGGAACAAAAGGGGAAATTACCAGAGTAATTATTATAGAGGTTCTAGCGAACCTGTGCAAGCGTTACCGTTGCGAACTAAAAGGGGAATGTCATAAACTCTGCTGATATTTTGGGAACTTGTTAGCACAAGTTGGATAAGGATATAATTAGTCAATATATCCTCTCCTGCACCCCAGAACATTCCCACAAGTTGCACAACCAAACCTGGCTCTCCTCTCCCCTCTAGGTCCCCATGTTCCTGAGGAGAGGCAGGGGAGGTCCTGTTGTGTGAGTGGAACTCTGTGCATGAAGCATTGGACGCATCCCAATACCATGTTCTGCATTTCCATCATCCATCAGTGAAGCTAAGGGGAAGAATCACACAGCACGATCATAAGAAGATAAGAGCCCTGCTAGATCAGTCCAAAGGCCTGTCAGCGTAAGACTTTCCCCCCACAATGGATAATGAGATGCCTATGGAAAGAAGACCACAAGCAAGACCTGAGTGCAGTAGCCCTCTCCTGATGATGTTCCAGCTCCTGGTATTCAGAGGCATGCTTCCTCTAATTCTGGAGGTAGCAAATAGTCACCATAGCAGGTAGCCACTGATGGAGTTATCCCTTATGAACTGCTCTTAATCCTCTTTTGATGACGCTTACTACATGTTGTGGATTCCACAGTTTATCTAAGTGCTGTGTGAAGAACTGCTTCCCCTTGGCAATCTTTTTCAATACCTCTGCCAAAGGGCAGACTTAAGGGCAGACTTATACAAGTAGCTATTATTGCTAACTGGACCAATCCTTTGGGTATGACAGAGGTTTCTGCAACTGTTATGCAACTGTTTCTGCAAGCGCTTTTAAGAAGGATGCCCTATAGAGAGACTGCTCTACCATTAACTTCACTGGCAATTAAGCTGCCAAACTTTGTACTTGACACCAGCAATTGGCACATGGGCCACAAAACTGACAATGCCAAGTGAATAAAGACAGATTATGTCAGGTCACTTTGCTACTACGTTCTTGTAAGCATGATCTCAACCAAAACAGAGACAGCTTATGATACTTAAAACTCTGTTAGAACAAGTTACGCAGGATGACTAACTTTCTCCAGATTGTTGTTGTTTAGTCGTGTCCGACTCTTCATGACCCCATGGACCAGAGCACGCCAGGCACTCCTGTCTTCCACTGCCTCCCGCAGTTTGGTCAAACTCATGCTGGTAGCTTCGAGAACGCTGTCCAACCATCTCATTCTCTGTCATTCCCTTCTCCTTGTGCCCTCCATCTTTCCCAACATCAGGGTCTTTCCCAGGAAGTCTTCTCTTCTCATGAGGTGGCCAAAGTATTGAAGCCTCAGCTTCAGGATCTGTCCTTCCAGTGAGCACCCAGGGTTGATTTCCTTCAGAATGGATAGGTTTGATCTTCTTGCAGTCCATGGGACTCTCAAGAGTCTCCTCCAACACCCTCCAGATTAGGATGTCCTTAAACTGTCACCAATACAGTAGTTGTCACTTGGCAACCTCTGCATGAGAACATAAATGGGACCTACAATAAAATGCTTTAGTGGGCAGTGCTTCTGTTCATTGGTCCAGCCAGCCAGCCACTCCCTCTGCCAGGATGAATGATGTCATTCTCACCCCTGGCTGGCTTTCTATTAGTCAGTCACCATTCCATAGCTCAGTCCTCAGTGAGCTGTTTTTTTTTTGGGGGGGGGGTTGCTTTCCTTTCCCCCTTACTTTCCAATTAATATAGAGAAGCCAAATGCACAACTGCTTTTTTTTTTTTTTGCTTTTCTACAAACACGGCCAAGCCTCTCTCTGTGTGTGTGATTGCGGATGGTGCCATTTTGATTACATAAGGACCTGTGTTCACCTCTGAACTACAGAAATACAGGGGAATGATCAAGTGCCATACATCTTTCCATGAAATCTGAAAAAGAGAGTGAGTGAGTGATTGTTAGGCTCCCAAGTTAGAAGCATTCATGAACTCTATAAAATAATTTTATATGTTTAATAATTTACTGTGAACCTTATATCTAAAAATGATGCAAGGAATATATCTAAAAATGATACAAGAAATATAGTTATATGAGAGCCATAGTTCCATATTTTTAATACAAATACACTCCCCCCATTTACAGTTCAACTATTCTTTTAAAAACTAAGTTATGTTCTTTCTCCTGTCATCTCCTAGTGTCTTACTAAATAACAAAAACAAAACAGTGGATTCTCTCTTTGATTACTTGGCTAAATTCATATTATAATCTTTTAGTACATCGAGTTTTTCAGATGCCTGATTCTCAGCTTTATATTTCAAGAAATGTTACCAGCAATACAGGTACAGTTAAAGTGTTTCCTTGTAGCAAACCCTGGGTCCCATATAAATTTTATAGTCATTATAAAAATAATTTATTGAAAAACTTAAACCTTTTCCAACTCAGCTGACTTTTGATTTAAATGTGTGGGCTCCTGCTTATGGTAATCAGTTGTGCTGGATGCTTTTCCTCCCAGAATTAGGTCTTGCTGTTTATATTGCAGGTTTTGAAGATATGGGAATGGAATTCTGTAAAAGGGAACCGGTGAACAGGAATAGAAAAATCTCACTCTATATTTTACAATTATACCATGTGGAACTGCAGACAGTACCAAACATTTCTCCTGGTATTTCAGTATTTTAACTTCACTGTAAAGACGATAAATGTATTACAATTTTTTAAAAAACAAACAAACAAAAAGAAGACATAATAATTAGGTTGAAATTGGGTGACTGGCAGATGGAAACAGTAACTAGTCATAGACTGAATATGAGTTACTTTGTAAATCTTATTTTGGAATCAATATTTGAGCCCAGTGCACACCCTCTGGGTGTAGCTTTACATGTAGAAGGGAATCAGTATCTAGATTAATAGATCTATATGGCACTGTGGTCTAAACCACTGAGCCTCTTGGGCTTGCCGATCAGAAGGTCGGCGGTTCAAATCCCTGTAACAGGGTGAGCTCCCATTGCTCTGTCCCAGTTTCTGCCAACCTAGCAGTTTGAAAGCATGCCGAAAAGTGAAAGTAGATAAATAGGTACCACTGTGACAGGAAGGTAAATGGCGTTTCCATGCACTCTGGTTTCCGTCACGGTGTCCTGTTGCGCCAGAAGCAGTTTAGTCATGCTGGCACATGACCCAGAAAACTGTCTGTGGACAAACGCCGGCTCCCTTGGCCTGAAAACGAGATGAGTGCCACAACCCCATAGTCACCTTTGACTGGATTTAACCGTCCAGGGGTCATTTACCTTATAAGCATGAGGTATCACTTTCCTCCACAGGGGTTGGGCCCACAGGTTATTCATGCACAAAATGCTAATTCCCTCCTGCACATGCAGCTGCACTCAGATGAGATGGATCAAACCCTTCAAATGGAATTAATTAAGTAATCACTCAATCACAGGATTTTTCACACTGCCTCACCACAGATCACCATAGCTCACAATAATTCCAGATCAAAACTCACATGCTCAGCAATGGCAAACAAACTAAAACTTAGTAACAAGAGTAGGAAATCCATATTTATCCACTCAAAGCCCACAACCTTAGAAAGAATAGTTGCACAACTTGGGACAGTTTTACGCATTAAACTTAAATGCATCTTTGAGCTGTCCTTGAAGCATTATGCAATCTATGAATGCATAAAACATAGAGGAAAATAATACGTACCCTTTTGCCAATAAAGGTTTTACAGAAACCAGTTTTTAAAAACAGCTATACGTGCATTCCAGTCTTAGTTACTGATTACTGATCTTCCTTTGGCTCAGTTTGGAACAGGTTTTCTGAGTCCTTTCAGAAAACAACACCACCTGTTTACAGAAAGTCCAATCCCAGCTTGTCATGTTTGTAGCATGTATGATGATGATAGTAGTCACATTACAATGGTACCTCAGGTTACAGATGCTTCAGGTTACATACGCTTCAGGTTGCAGACTCCACTAACTCAGAAATAGTATCTTGGGTTAAGAAATTTGCTTCAGGATGAGAACAGAAATCATGCGGCAGCAGTGGGAGGCCCCATTAGCTAAAGTGGTGCTTTAGGTTAAGAACAGTTTCAGGTTAAGAACGGACCTCCAGAACGAATTAAGTTCTTAACCCGAGGTACCACTGTATGCTGTTTCATGCCTAAATGTGCTTTATGGAAGCCAGTTCTAAGAACTGGGCTTCCTACAGGCTAGCTTGGTTTGGCATCCCCTGAGTAGGGATTAGACAGAAAGGTGGGGCCAGGGAATTTTAGCTGGAGTGCTTACCTTTATACTATTAGTCTTCATGTTTCTTGGTGTACTAATATGTATGAATATTGGCAAATGCTAAGCAGGCCAGCTAATTAGGCTGCATTTAGGCTTATTGTGCAATTCATGGTATAACACACTATAGGCAGGTTAGTCCTGTGCAACGTGCTCAGAAGCAGGTGAGCTGTGTGCCTTGCTATGCTTCGTTCTTGCTGTGTTTAATCTTCATCAAAAAATGTCCTTATTGCCTCATAATCCAAAAAAAGAACAGCTGACCTTTGGTAGAGCACCCAGTTTCTCATTTTTCCAGTCTTATGTTCAGTTCTCTGCATTTCCACATCAGTTTGTGAATCTTTCTAAAAAACCCTCACGAAAATTCATCTGCATTTTAGCGCAAATTTCTCCAAAGACACACATTTTTTATACAACTTTGCCTAATATACTCATTTTTCCCAAACACATTTCTCAGCTATAATGTATTTTGGTATGTTATTATAATGGATTAATGTATTTTTATGCACACTTTACCCTAGCATATGAACTTTTGTACACATTATTTGGCTGGAGAACCGTATTGTAAAATTCAGGGAAGTCTGAATTTCAAAGGGTAGCCATTTTTTTTTTGGTTTGAATATTGTTTTGAAAAGTGTGACTTTGGTACATTTACCTTTAAATATGAGCTGAATTGAATTTCTCCCCCAACATTACACATATGAGCTATACCATATTGTGCACCAGGAATTTTAGTTTCCAGTACCAGCCAAACATCTTCTTGGGAATTCAACCACAAAGTAAACTCACTTGGGAACAGCAGTGGGTTTGGACAAACAAACAAACAAACAAACAAACAAACAAACAAACAAACAAACAAACAAACAAACACAACCAACTAGTTATCTCCCCAGACAATTGAGGGTGCTTTCAAATGGGTGTTTTCTATGAGATTGGTCTCCTTATGTGTGAAAGACAAATTTTCATATTGACTTCTTAGGATTGTCCACATGATGCTGTGGGCATCAGAATGCTAGCCAGTCACTCCTCACTGCATTTAGTCCAGTTTTACCCTTTCCTTGGAATATCCATTAAGTAAAATCCCACCTAAACCTGTTGCCAATTTCCAATACGTATCTCAATGACCAATTTTCAGATTATGACATCTGGAAGCATCCTGGAAAAACTGGTGCAAATAAGGAGCATTGTCCCCAAGTAAAAGGCTTATTTGCTTGATTTTTAAAAATTTGGACCATTGTTTCCCCCCCTGTGTTAATTGCACATCTTCTTGACAGATAGAATTCTGTTTAAACACTTACATGCACACTAGCCATGAATGAACCTGTGCATGTGCCTGCAAGCCATCTTGCTTTGCAGTTCACATCCTTCCACAACAATCTATAAAAGCTTTCACAAGAGAAATGGATATTGTGTCAAAGAATGCTTCTGCATTTTGACAGTAGCAGCCTTTGGGCGCCTGTCTATTGGGTACTGACTGCAGGTGAAGTTTAGGTTCTGGCATAGAGAAGAACTTCTCAGTTCAGTTTGGAACACACCTAAGCTTTACAAGCCTGTTAAATCTGAATTCAAAACAATAATCATGAACCAGACGCATATTTAGCTTTGGTCTAGGTTAAGGGTCTTGAATCACACACATGTTTCAGAGGAACATCTTCAAGGGAAAAGAGAAGCTGGAACAAAGCAGGGTAGGGGATGGGGTCAGTGCATACCCCTAATGAGAACCATTTTCACGAACATCCCTTATGTCTATTGAATTAATGTTACCTTTAATTGTGGGAAAATGATAGGTCGCTAGGTACACAAACTATTGTGCAAGTTGGACAGAGAAAGAGGGGAAGCAAAGACTGAATGAACATTGGAACACCCCCCCCCAAACACACACACACACACACACACACACACACACACACACAGAGTGGATGTGTGTCAGCAGCATTGCATTATTCTCAATGAGATGCACATTCCACTTTGTATTCCCACCCAAAATTAGCACCACTAGTCAACAGTGCTAGCCTGCGGCTATAATGTACAAGAGTGTACAACTGCTTTTTCGGGCCGAGACCCATTAAAATCCCACTTGCACAGAAAACCAAGGGTACCAAGATTCCAAGGGTACCCAAGAAACACAGTGGAGAAACTCTATGGAGATAAAGGGACATGTTTCACCCATCCGTACTTAATGCTTATTTACCCATTGGAACATAAGGTATTCAAATTTTAGAAATTAAAGACAGAAAAGACCTCTTGGGTCATCTTATCCATCTGGGAGTCCTTCTGCTTGCTTGGACACACTTCTGGAATAGATTCTGCAAACGGCTTCTTAGAGAGAAAGTGCTTCGCTTTCTTGACCTGATTTATCATTCTGTGCCTCCAGTTTATACCACCATGGCTGTGGCTTAAATGCACAATGTTTCACGTTGATGGTATCAGTATAAAACTGAAGTATCACAATGGCGAAGCAGCTTTATTTCTTCATGTTGCATCAGGAGAACGGAGGAGCAAGGGAAATTCATCCTGGAGCACTGTTTTCACCTTTCGTTTTTCGAGATGCACACACCGCTTTCTGACTAAGGGCGGCTAATTCCTTTCCCAACTCACTTGGACCACATCCGCACTATACATTTAAAACACTATTACACCACTTTGGCAGCCATGTTGGTGGAAGAAGATTGGAAGAAATTTACAGTTTATTTACAGAAACATTGTAAAATTAAGGAATGTTAGAAGGATGTTGGAATGAAGTTATGTGGTCTTAGCAGAAATGATACAAAGGATTAAGTAAAAATGGATAGTTAATTGGTGAAAGAAGAGAGTGTAAAATTACAGTATGTTAAGATAAATTATTAGGATAAAAACAAAGATGGAAAGGATTTGCCGAAATAGCTAATTGAACTAGAATACAAAAAAGGGAGGTGTGAAAAGGTCAAGGAAAGGAAACAAGCAAATGAAAAATGAGTTGTGGGAAGGTTTGATTTTTTCCCCTTTTTTCTTTCTTTTTCTTGGTTGTTTGTATTGTTCTGGGTTTTTTTTTTTTGTTTTCTGCTTGTCTGTGTTCATAGTGATGTATTGTCTTGTTTTTTCTTGCTTAGTTTGGTGTTTTCTTTTTTGTAATCTTTAAAATTGGAATAAATATTATTTAAAAAGAAAAAAAAACCACTTTGGCAGCCATGGCATCGCCCAAAGGATCCTGGGAACTGTAATTTGTTAAGGATGTTCTGGTGTGGATGTGACATCTTAAAAGGTAAAGGTACCCCTGCCCGTACGGGCCAGTCTTGACAGACTCTGGGGTTGTGCGCCCATCTCACTTAAGAGGCCAGGGGCCAGCGCTGTCCGGAGACACTTCCGGGTCACGTGGCCAGCGTGACATCGCTGCTCTGGCAAGCCAGAGCCGCACACGGAAACGCCGTTTACCTTCCCGCTGGTAAGCGGTCCCTATTTATCTACTTGCACCCGGAGGTGCTTTTGAACTGCTAGGTTGGCAGGCGCTGGGACCGAGCAGCGGGAGCGCACCCCGCTGCAGGGATTCGAACCGCCGACCTTTCGATCGGCAAGTCCTAGGCGCTGAGGCTTTAACCCACAGCGCCACCTGCGTCCCTGTGACATCTTAGCTGAGGTCAAAATTCAAGTAAAGCTAGGCCTACATGTGCTACTTTGGCCAGGCATTGGTGAGATCCCAGTAATGAAAAGCTATTGTTCTAAGATGCTGGTTTATTTATTATCTGTAAGAGCCAAACTCAGATTTAGACCTAGAGGATGCATTCTCTAGCTCAGGTAGGGTTCTCAGTTTTTCTAAATGAAAAACAACAACTGGTATCTGTCGGCAGGATTCTGTGGTAGCTAATGGTGATCATGAAAGATGCTCTGCATGCATAAGGTGTATAGCTATTTCATGTGCTTACAAATTCCCAGCTTCCAAAAATACCACCCATGCATAATACCAGGCCCCTTACAGATTACAGCATAGTCCAGAATAAAGCTGGGTCACAGCTAGAAAGCAGGAAATAACTGACGTGAAAGCAAGCAGAAAATTCAAGAAAGAAAATCAATTCCCTGGCTATAGGGCAATCTGCAGATATTCAGCATGTGAACAAGGAGGAATTAAGAATCCAGAAAATATTTACTGGTGAGGAACACTGAGGTTGGGCTAATACAAAGGTCAATCAGTTAAATCCATGAATTCAAAACACTCCAAGGCAGGGGACAAGCCTGGACTGGACAAGGCCACAGATGGCTGTTCCATTTGGACTTTCTGGCTGGTCTGGTCAAGATCAGATTTGTTCTTCTACTGTACAAATCTTGTCAGACCTGGAGAACAGATGAATCTGACCTGACCTGACAGTTGTAGGCTTACTCAAGCAGGAGCCAGGACTTGTGGTATTGGAGATTGAGGGTTGCCTTGTTGTCATTGTGATGGGAAGAGATAGGGAGTGAGCTAGCCTGACAATCAGCATGGTTCCTTGGGGTCAGCCTTGCTATGCTGCCTGGGTGAAGTAGCTACTTTTTAAAGAGAAATTTTTTTGAACATTAGATTTTTCAAATCTGTTTTGTTTAATAGACAGGAATATTTACAGTACAATATTTATTTCACTTTTCTTCTGCTTAACAATTTATAGAAAAGGATTCAAAGAGTAATAAAAGAACTATGAAATAGTATATGAAATCAAAACCTCATATAAAAATAGAGCAGAGCACAACACTTCCTTCGCTGTTCCTAAATTGATCCTTTGATGTTCTAGATTTAGGGCCCATCCATACCTCAGATTACTGTGGATTGTGAACCCCTTTTAATTCTGCCTCATCCTGCCTTATGCATGTAGCATTGTCCAACTACTGCTCTCCCACACTTTTGGCTCCTGAAATCAGGAGATTCCCCATGCAATCAACGTAGCTGCCCTATTCAGTTTTTCAAAGCATAGGGAATCTCTGGATTTAGGGAGGAGAAAGTATGAGACAGCAGTAGCTGGAGAATGCCACATGGATAAGGGGAAATGTAAAGAGGCACAAGGGGTTTACCATCCACCTTATACTGTAATTGAGGTATTGATGGGCCTTTAGTGATCCCTTTGTATGAAAGCTCAGATTTGATCAGTCAGCAGTGTGTGAAGGTGTGAGGTTGGTAAGGGAACAGCCCAAAGTCTTCCAGTGATGTTTTCTTTATCTGGTCTTATTATAAGATTAAGCAGAAAACTTAATGTTAAAAGATTAGCATTCCCCTAATTTATACAAATACAGAATTTGTGAGAAATAACAACGCTTTTCCACAACCAGCATATAAAGATGCATTCACCAAACAAAGGACAGAGAACTTTACAGCCATGCATACATCATTATATATAACTCAGTGGCAATTTACCCAAATCAATTAGTTAATCAATTAATTGATAGCGGAAGGCCTGTCTTAAAAGTGCAAAGAGAGGTCACACCTGTGTACTCATTTTTGCATTCACTGTTATCCCTGCCCAAATGCACACCATTAATCCTTAGATTCTTGTAGAATTCATTTCTGCATCCTTAGGTTCCTTTTTTTGGAAGTGACAAACTACTTGATATGCAGCATGCGTACCATGCAAATAGTGTTCAAATTTAATTCTGCACCAGCTGCACATACATACATGTGGCATGCAAATGTTGCTAACTGCAAATGGTGCTTATTTTGATTTCAAGTTGATACCTAAAACTGTGAATTATTGCTTGTATATGTATTGTTTTGCTTTCAATTAGTAAATTCTATCTGTATTAATGAAAATAAATACAAATGCCTGAGGTGGAGTTGCAATTTGACTTTCTTCCAATTTAGGTTAAAGTTTCACGCAAGAAGACACGCTGTTCTAAATGGTCCCTCTTCAGCTGAGAAAAAGAGATGGCCGCATATTGACAAGGAGAAAACAGAACATTAAAATAAGGCTAGCATCACAGCACAGATAGAGACTCTTGCTGCTCCTCTTGCACCAAATACATTGATGCAAATTCACTGGATTTGTTCCAAGAGGGGGGGGGGCTGTTGCAAAATTGCCATCTCTTATGCACATGATTTTATAAGAAAGATGGGACAGCTCCCATATGAGGAAAGATTGGAGCATTTGTGACTTTTTAGTTTAAATAAAGAGGTGACGATAGAAGTGTATGGAATTATGCATGACATGGGAAAAAGTGGAAAGAGAAAAGCTTTCCTCCCCCTCTCACTGGAACTCATGGAAGATTCAGGACACATAAAAGAAAGTACATGTTCATGCAACACATAGTTAAACTGTGGATCTCACTCTTACAGGAGGCAGTGATGGCCAACAACTTGGATGGCTTTAAAAGAGGCTTGGACAGATTAATGGAGGACAAAGCTATTGAAGACTGCTAGTCATAATAATTTGGAACTGTGTGTGAAAAAATAGCAGAAATAATAATACAATGAGTCTAATCGGAAGTCAAATGTGTTTATTTTGTTTTGTTTCCTTCCTTCTTCCCCCTTCTTCTTTTTTTCTCATTTTTTGTACCTCTTTCCTCAGTTTGTTCCTCTTTGATATGCATAGAAAGAGATAAAGAGATAAAAGTTAAATATGAAAACTTGAGTAAGTTAAAAGTGATGTTTTGTAACTTTTCAATTACTATTTATTTATTGTTAAAATTGGTCAGTTGTAATGAACTGATGTAGAAATTACTTCAGTTTCCCCTTTGTTATTGTTGAATTCTAAATAAAGTATTATTCTTAAAAAAAAAGAAGAAGAAGACTGCTAGCCACAATGACTGTTCTATACAGTCAGAGGCATTATGCCTCTGAGTATTGTGGGAATGTTGAGGAAAGTAGGAGAGGATGGTTGATTAAATATTATCCCTCTTCACTTACGCTAGTGAGCAAGCAGCAGAGACATTCCCTTGCACATTGCTTGAAGTAAGTTGATGGATTCATTAGAATCATTTAAGTTAAGCATTCCAATCTGGCTTGTCCAGTCTGGATTGTTCCTGTACATTTCCCCTTTTATTTCCCTCTTAAAATAGTAATAACACGACAGTCTTGTTTAAAAGTAAGAGTAAAGTTTACTTACGTCCAGTTCACAGCACTAATCTGAAAGCAGGCTTTGTCTTGTGGTTACAAGTTACCTGTGTAGAGAAAAGAAGTCTGAGCTAGGCCTCAGACTTTCTACCTTGTGGCTTCCATCCTCTGTAAGGATGAGCCATATGCTGCTGGCTAAGATCCAGAAGAGAGGAAGTCTGAAAGGAGAAAATGGAAAAAGGGAAGATGGCTGTGTGGCTAGCCCTTTTACAGGGTCTACTAAGGCCACACCCATCTTCCTGGTCACACACACATTGGGGGAGGGGAGGCTTCAGAGCAGGTATGACAGGAAGTCCTCCGTGTCTGGAGCAACATCCCCCTGTGTGTCCACTCTAGGCAACAGGAAATGTCATATTTGACTGCTTGATTGATGATACATCCCACAAGTATCAGTTGGCAGGAATCAAAGGTGGGTGCTTGCAGGCTTCCCATAGTAATCTGGTTGGCCACTTTGAGAACAGGATGTTGGACTAGGGTCATCCTCTGGCCTGACCTGGCAGGGCTTTTATGACTTTATGAAGAACTGCTCCTATGAGTTGTCTTGTGCAGTCCAAACCAATCCTGATGCAAGCAAGCATGTACCAATGCAGGTGTCTAAAGCATCTCCCTAGCTAGATGGCACATCATGTATGCAAGCATACTTGAGTGTATAATACAAGTTCCTCTTCCAGGAAGAGGAATGGTACAGTGGAGATTACCATCTTAGCTACTTCTCCCTGCTGAAATGCTGAACAATTTGATTGCTAATAGTCTGGAGGGCTCTTCCTACATTGTAGGATTGTCAAACATTGCTGTTTCTCAGCAAGCCCCTTTCCTGCAATGCTAGCTACAATATTCATGTATTTATTTAACATGCCACCCTCCATCCAAGTACTGTGGGGCAATTTACAATATAAAAACACAATACATAGCATAGTAGCAAACAAAAGCAATACCAAGAAGAGGGGGGAAAGCCCCATGGTCGTCATGACAGCCATGAAGCTCTGAACCACCCCAGAGCCAGTTACCTTGACATGGATATTGAAGCCTCCTCAAACCAGCAGTCTGGAAGTCCTCAACAGCACCTCTGAGACTCAGCTCAGACAGGGAAACTGCTGGGCAGCAAAACAGGAGGCAAACCAGCAGAATCCCTAATCTGTCCCAATTGCCCAGTGCCAGGAAAACACACTCTGAATCCCCACAACTGCACAGAGAGCAGGCGAATTTCTATAAACCACAGCAATTTCCCATCCCCAACTCTCAAGTTTACCCTGAAGCTGCATTAAGCACACAGCTGGGCGAGACCAACTCCACCCTGCTCACCCACCCAGGTCTCTTCATCCACAATCAGATCATGAATAAGGGAGAGCTTATTCAGAGCTGACCTGGTACTCAGCAGCAGCAGCGGCTGCAGACTCAAGGGCTGGCTGATAGGACAACCTCAATTGTCTAGGTCGCCTGTTCTGAGTGCCCCTTACTCTATCTGCCCCAACACCATACCTCCCCCAACCCTGAACCACTAAGATTGGGCTTCCCTGCTCTTTCCAGCTCAGCTCCAACAACAACACCTCCACACAAATTAACCCCCTAAACAACACCCCAGTCCAAGGTTCTGTTCAGCAGCCTCAGCTTTTGTAGCTGGAGTCAGTCAGGGCCCCACCCTCCCAGGCCATTTGGAAAAGGGCCTGTAAGGCAGGGGGCAGGTCTTCCACAACTCACCAGTCATGATGGTCTCTTGGATTCAATCTGCAGAACTTGCTCTTTTACAGCCGCCACATAATGTCTAGTCTGCATTTCACAGAATCATTGAATTTTAGGATTGGAAGGGACCCCAAGGATCTTCTAGTAAACCTCTAGTCTTCTAGTCAATTTGCAAGAAGCTGCTCCTTTAGTGTGACAGTGCCTGTGCTGTGGAACTCCCCGCCTATTTACCTTAGGCAGGTACCCTCATTGTATTGTTTTAGATGCCTGCTGAAAACCTTTTTTACTTTTTAAACCTATACTTTAATTACCTGCATCTGTTTGTAAAATGTAATTGATTTTGACTGTGCTTCCAAGATGATAGGCTGATGTATATTTGTTTTCAAATTGGTTTGTGGGTTTTAATTTGGTTTTATTCACAGATTTATTTGCACACTGCTCTTGCAGGGATCCTTCAAGCAAACCATTTATAAATCCTTTAAATAAACAAACAAATAAACTGACAATAGATTTTATTTGCATTTGCATCAGTAGGGTATTTTTTAATGTTTAAATACTCAGAAAAAACCTATTTTTTGCATAAGATTAAATTTGTATTAGACAGAGTATGAAGTGCTAGCTTTGTTATTGCCTTTTTCTTTTGGGTGGACCTGTTATTGTCTGATCACAGCTAAAATCCTGCCAGGCAACATTCCCTCTACCACAGAAGACAAACAAAAACAAAGACAAGTAAGCAAGCAAGCAAACAAACAAAAGCAGCTTCAAAATGAACCAGGAAGTCCTTCTCCAATGTCCAAATCTGGAGAGAAAATCTAAAGTGACACATGCACCAAGGAAGACTCAGAAAATGGCTTCAAAATTATCCAGGAAGTTCCTTCTTCAATCACATCTCTGACTTCACTTATTGGCTAAAAACACTGAAAGATGGGAGCAGACTCCTATCCCACAAAGCAATCACTTTGAAAGGTGCTTGCATGTTTTCCTCTACAACTTTTATTTGAAATGGACTAGAGACTCACTTCTTCTTTTTTAAAAAAGCATAATGCTCAGCATTTGGCACCCCCTGCTTCTTTTGGGCCTGGTACAGGTGTACCCCCTATATATTCATTGTCTTGGCAGCCCTGTGTATCACTTTTCCAAAAGACAACAGTGTCTCCTGCTCCTTGGTCTAAGAAGGTGAGGAAAACTATGCAGGAAAAGGGCAAGAGTAGGAAGTGGGAGAGTAGGGGGAGGATAATAATATTGGTAGCAAACAAGGATGAAAGGAAACAGAGGAATCTTGATGCAGGCAGAGATATCTGCTGACAAAGAGCCAGCAGAGAGACAGAGGAGTCAGAGCTTGGGAAGCTGGGAAGCATGCTTCCCATTTGCAACTCAGTAAGCACTATGGCTTGCTATGGGGATGGTCCATAGCCCAGTGGGCAAATATGTGCTTTGCATACACAGAGTCCTAGATTTAGGAACCAGTTGAAATTGTTGATGTTCAAAAGGACCTTGCTCAAGATCCTCAAGAGTTTCTGCCAACCAGAGGAGACACTATTGGTCTGGATACACCAACAGGCTGCGAAACATACTGTCAGGTTGCAATCTAACCTGGTTTACTAGGCGATAAGTCCATTTGAGTTTGACAGGGCTTAACTCTGAATAGACACATATAGAATCACACTCTATGGTTGACACTTTTGCTTGACCCGTTTTTAGTTGCATTGTGTGCAGATTAATTCCCCTGGGTCTGAGAGCTTTTCTCATTGGTCTGCAGCTGTGCCTTGTGAAAACCCAGTCTTACCCATGTATCTTATCAGATGCATGGAAAATCCAAAGAGAGATTCTGCTTAATTAAGCTTCAATTCAGTGGGAAAGAGCAGGTTTTTGCAAGGCACCACTGAGGAACAAGGCGAAAAGCTCTCAGACCCAGGGGAATTCACTGGTACACTATATAAACAAAATATGGGTCAAGCAACAGTGTGCCCTTCTACCACTAACCTCTGCTTTTCTTCATCCTCTGATTTCAACAGACACCGAGACTTCCACAAAGTTTCGTGAAGTCTCTGCTTCAAATATTGTGAACCCATGCTTGAGATTCTCTGGGTAGTTTCACTGCAATCCTACCCGGTATCTTTTTAGATTGCATTGCAGTTTTCCTCTAAGTGGGACTGGCATGGCTCTCCATTCAACAGCTTACTTTGGAAGCTGGTGATAAATTGTGATTGCTAAATAATATAATCAGAAAGTTTTAGCTGGGGGAAAAAATAGAAAATGCATTAGGTATGTGATAAAGGGAGTGATTTTATAACTGATCTTATTACTTAAAGTCCTAACATTATTTTTACTACTCTTTGTCTCCTATAAATTAAGATGAAACTAGTTGGACAAGGGGAAACCGGAGTGCGGCAGAATGCTTCAGGGATCACGTCTTTAAGGGTTATTAAGCACAATTTGTTTTTGTCAGATTCCAATTTATCTGTATTTTAGCAAATCTCAGGAACACGTTCTGACACCTTGTATATCTTTTTTAATCATTTATTCTGGAGACTTTGTACTTGTTTGACCTTAAGGACTATGCAATGTTTACTTCACAGAATGCTAAGGTAGACTCTTTCTCATGGGGTGTTAAGTAAGGAGATATAAGTCAACAGCAGTTTGAGAGGCCAGCTTGCTGCTTAGGAGCCTGAACAATATGGCACATTGCAAGGCATAGAATAGTTTGTTTATTTTATTCATTCACTCAATTGCATTTATATGCCAAGGCACCCAAGGCAGTATGCAGTTTTACAAGGTGGTTTATAGTGATGTGCTTTTGTGAATGGATACCACCGACTTTCCTGTATTTACAGATTGAGGAAAATCTATGCTGGTCAAATCCAGCTTCGCATAGTTTACCTCTATGGTTCTTGAAGCACAAAGGCTAATTCAGCCATATGGAGCAAACCCCATTGATAGTTTTAAAAAATCATATAGACAACATTGCAGTTCTTAATTAGCCCGTGCACCTGCCCATATATGCAGTGTTTATATTGGTGCATTTGCTGGCCCATTTGGCAGCAGAGCTGACCTGCAGGTGCTAAACATGCCAGGGCCCTGAGTACAGAGCAAGTGAACACTTTAAATATGATGCCATCCTGATTCATGTCAGGACTTTTCAGCAGCACTGCATGTTGCCAGTATTATGTCCACATGAGCTCTGAGATGGGTTTCCTTAATGAAGTTCTGGCAATTGCTCTGACTACTTCAGAACAACTCTTGAACATAGCAGGATACAGGAAGTTAGATGGGTAACAGGTGGTCCTCCAGGTGTTAGTGGACTCCGTCTCCCATCAGACCCGGCCAGCATGGCCAATGGTCAGGTATGATAGGAGCTGCAGTCCAGCCATATAGCGAGGTTTCCCTATCCCTGGCCTAAATTCTTCCAGTGCATGCGCTCTTTAGCGTACACTGAGTAACAGGCTTGAGAAGTGAACTCTTCCCCCCAATGCAGGGCTTGTTGCTTCCTTGAATGTTGGCAAGAGCTGTAGGGATGGAAATTCCTTTTGGAAGTAATATTGAATTTACACTAAGCAACCATGGGGCAAGTTTCCAATAAAGTCTGCGATCATTCTGTGAGCAGTTTCTCATAAGAAAAGTTGCCAGGGAGATGAGCGTGCAATTTTCAAACTGACTGCTAAACCAACTAGTAAGACTTTTCTTGGCAAACGAACCATTTGCATTTTGCCCCTTAACTGCCAGGCCATTATATTCCTAGTTTGCTTTAAAATAAATAAATTCATTGGTCTGGTTCAACCTTAGCCAACATGTATCAGAGATACCTGGAAGCTATTGTACAAAGTGAAGAGCCATGATTTGTTCTTACAAACTGACCTGCTGCTGGTGCGACATACAGAGGTTGGTTTAGAAGCCAGAAAGACAAGGTCTTCTCCTCTCCCTCTCTATCCATTACTTCTCCTTAGTAACAGGCAGTGTTTCTTTTCTGGGGGGATGCAGGGGTACGCAAACCCCTAAACATTTTGTGAATCTAAGTTTGGCCTCACTGAGATGCAATATTTCAATATGAGTAGGAAAATTGGTGGCGCTGTGGGTTAAAGCCTCAGCGCCTAGGGCTTGCCGATCGAAAGGTCGGCGGTTCGAATCCCTGCGGCGGGGTGCGCTCCCGCTGCTCGGTCCCAGTGCCTGCCAACCTAGCAGTTCGAAAGCACCTCCGGGTGCAAGTAGATAAATAGGGACCGCTTACCAGCGGGAAGGTAAACGGCGTTTCCGTGTGCGGCTCTGGCTCTGGCTCTGGCCAGAGCAGCGATGTCACGCTGGCCACGTGACCCGGAAGTGTCTCCGGACAGCGCTGGCCCCTGGCCTCTTAAGTGAGATGGGCGCACAACCCCAGAGTCTGTCAAGACTGGCCCGTACGGGCAGGGGTACCTTTACCTTTACCTTAAACACTTATTTTATATATTAGAAAAATAGCATTGGTAACAGGCATACTGACTCCATCTCTGCAGTATTTTTCTCCAGAATAACTTGATAATTTCATGGCTTTATTAGAGCCCATGCAAAGGCATGAATGGCTGGGACACCAGAGAGGCAGCACCAATTTTGCCTGTTTGAGACTTTGAATAAACTAAGTTTAAATGTTGAACTCTGCTTAGTTGTTTTGCTCCAACCAAGCTGAAAAGGGATGAAGCTTCAACAGGGGTTTACTGCATTCATTGTTTTGTTTTCCTGCATTTTAATTTTCTTTCCTTTTTCCTTTTTTAATGATTTTTATTAAGTTTTTCACCCCCCCTTATTACATCATAACAAATAACGTAATTCACAATTCCAAAAATTTCCCCATTCCCCCCAGGACTTCCCTCAACCTCCTTCTCTGGTTTATTTCAAAATAATATCATAATATCATCCTGCATATTTCCTTTTTTCACTCCTTTTTAAAATATTTTAACTTATAAATTATATATATATTTGCTAATTGTAAATGATTATTCAAAACCTACTAATGAGTCCAATTCTTTGCACTGATTCTGTATGTAAGCCGAAAATGGTTCCCAGTCTTTCTCAAAGGATTTTTTTTGTCCTTATTTCGAAGTCTTTCAGTTAGTTTCGCCATTTCAGCATATTCCATAAGTTTTTCTTGCCATTCTTCTTCAGTTGGTATTTTATCACTTTTCCATCTTTGTGCCAGTAGCATCCTTGCTGCAGTTGCAGCATAAATGAAAAGCTTTTGTTAACTTTTTTGGCAAATCTTGACCTAAAATTCCTAACAAAAAGGCTTCTGGACTTTTAATCAAGGTTATTTTGAACATTTTTTTCATTTCATTATATATCATTTCTGAATAATTTTTAACTATTCTGCAGTTCCAACATAAATGATAAAAAGTATCTTCCTTCTCTTTACACTTCCAACAATTTTCGTAGGTGTAATATACCAACAGTACATCATTTTCATATAATTCTCTTTTAACAAAGTACAACCAGTAAATTTCAAATTCACTTTCCATAATTCCTTCCAGTCCTCCATTTGTATATTGTGTCCTATGTCTTATGCCCACTTGATCATTGCGGATTTCACCTTCTCATCTTTGGTCTCCCATTCTAATAAGGTATTATACATCCTTTTTAATAACTTTGACTGCATTTTAATTTCCTTTTCAAATGTTTTATAAAGCTGTTGCCCTCTAGATGTTGCTGGATCACAGCTTCCACCATCCCTGGTCACCCCAGGTCCTTCAGGTATTTACAATGTTTGTGGTAGAAAGGAAAGGTTGTAAACTATAGCCTGTGATTGACAATGTTCACTAGAAAATCTATGAAGTTGAGAAATATGCTCCACTCCCACCAGTCACCCCATGTTGCTGCAGTTCACCCAGGATAGGAGGAGACAAGGGTGCTTGATGTGTGTACCTATGCCGGGACCAGTTCTTGAGGGCATGGCCGTGGCATCCATCCATATCAACAAACAGATCAGGCAATTTGGTAATGCAGAACCATCACAAGAATGTTACTAGGATTTGTTTGGGCCTCTCTGCGGAAGCTTTCATTGCTGTGCTGTACCTGCAGTCTAGTTATGGTAAGGCTTGCCAGGCAAGTAATTACCAGAATGGAGTGCTAAGCAAGCAGTCCCTGTGTCAAAGAAACTGACCTTGTGGAGATAATGAGACAAGGAGAACTCAGAACAGATGAAAGCCAAGAGCACCTACTTTATCTAGTGACAGCCAGGGAACACCTTCATGCTCAATCAGTTCCTGCTAATGAGACAAGATGGGGCAAGATGTTAAAACAGCAGTAATGGGCAAACTCCCCCCCCCCCCAGCTTAATGATGTATAACTCAGTTTGATAAAATTGTCTTTTAAACCAGGCAGGAACGTAAGTGGGAACATAGACACACAAAGGGGGTACTTAATGTATTTTGGATATTTTTACAATGCCACAAGAATAATGTCACTAGACTATACTTTGGGGAAACTGTGGAGACCTGAAAATTAGGTAGACACCTTCTTGCCCAGCTAGCCTTTTCCTTTTCCTTTTCTTCTTTTTAATAGCTGCAGTCTAGCACAGAGTTAAACACACTTAAACTCAGTTATTTTCGTATTATGGCATTTGTGTAGTTGATGATTTTATCCCTAGATTTTTACTAGTTGAAGAAGCCCTTTCAGTGGTCTGTGATTTTCACAATATGTCACTGGTTTTGATAATAATGCTCACACTGAAGGGAGGGCTCAGGAGTTTATTAAGTGGTCTGCAAAGGGAAACAATTATATTTAGCCTAAGACTAACCAGAATGAGATTCAGTCATGACAAAGGAGTAGAAGGAAAATCACCCACAACAAAACCACCATCTTCTTGACAGATGTCAAATCGAAAAGATGACTCAGATATGGGTTGGGCTGATGACATATTGGGACAGCCCCCTGGTTGTCATGGCAGCCATGAACTAATCAGCTACTTTTGACAAGACAGCATTGGCATGGATATGGAAACCCTCCAAGACCCAGAAGGGTCCTCAACACCAACCTAGAAACAACCTTTGTTAGCTTTGATAGGGTGGCAGCAGAGTGGCAGAATTTTCAGTCTGTCGTGACATTCCTTGATAAAGTACAAACACTCATGAATGACCACTGGGTGGAAGTCTGGAAAGGATGGCAGAATTCTGATAACTACTACAATGCCTCTCATTGACCATTGAGCCTCTCTTGGTGGTGCACTGAGAACTCAAATGGACATAACTGAGAGAGGTCCACACCAAAATATCTATCTATGTTTTATGTTTGTTTGGTTGTCTATTTAAAGCCCTTGCCCTTCTGTGAGAAAAACTGGACTGAAGGCAAGTTTCATATAAAAAGATAAACCATGCCAAATTAAAAACAGTCCTAACAAACTAGACATTTCCTTGTGGTATTACAGTGGTACCTCGGGTTAAGAACTTAATTCATTCTGGAGGTCTGTTCTTAACCTGAAACTGTTCTTAATCTGAAGCACCACTTTAGTTAATGGGGCCTCCTGCTGCCACCGCTGCACGATTTCTGTTCACATCCTGAAGCAAAGTTCTTAACCCGAGGTAATATTTCTGGGTTAGCGGAGTCTGTAACCTGAAGCGTATGTAACCTGAAGTGTATGTAACCCGAGGTACCACTGTATTCTGTCTTTTGATCTAGGGATTTTCTCTAGCAGGCATCCCTCATCTCTAGGTGCAAGTTTGACTTATAAATACTCATTGAGTCAAATGCCCAACATTCACTGTAATAAAACAACACACAAATCAGGTTAAGATGTTACAAAGCTTATTGTCCAGCATTCCTTTGACCACCACATTGTATTCTGACCTAGATTACGAATAGGCTAGCAGTTAGCCTGTGGTCTTGAACTGGCTTACTTTCTCTGGCACCACTTTTCTTCAAAACATTTGAATGCTCTCCTGAGCAAAATTCCTGCAGGTAAGAAACAAATACCTCAGGGAGAAGACTAAGTTAAAAACCTTCTAACTGATGGCCTAGTTTTCCACTGGCAAGCAGCATCTTTTTTAAAAAATGTGGCAGAGAGGTGTATTCCAAAGTGGCAAAAGCCAGTATTTTTAATGTGCACCGAATTTTGGCTTCCCTGCGGTGATAAAGTTGGATAAGCACATAATTAGTTGAAATTGCACTCATGCCCAGTGTTATTAAGAAGGATAGTGATGGTGAGGAAAATACTTTATCCTCTTCAGGACTGCAGATACTTTGTGGTCAGAGAAGTGAGATTCCTACCCCCCTCACTGGTGCTACAGGAGGCTTAAGGTTGCTTTGGAAATTTGAACATAATTAAATTTCACTCCCTTTTTCACCACTGCCAGATCAACATCCTCTGCTCTCATGACTTAAACTAGTCTGACAGGCTCTCTGTAGTGTGTGTGTCCAAGAGGAGAGATCCATGACAACATTGCCATACACATGTTGGCTCCACACCTATGAGCAACCAAACTTTTAAGTGTGGCAGCACCTATTTTCTGAAACTTCTCGCCTCTTCTTATTAGACATGCCCCTTCTTTGTATGGTTTTCGAGGCCTTCTATGAACTTTTCCATTTATGGAAGCCCAGGCAGACCTGTGCATCATTTTAAAAACTGATGAGTTTATTTTGATATGTCTGCTTGTCACTAAAGTCTGTTTATTTTATCAGGAATCTTTTATATTCTTTTGTGTAAACCACTTTAAGGTTTTTGGTGCTGGTGGTTTTCTGTTAACTGATATATAAATCCTGCTGTATAAAATAATGATGAAGGGTGGTTGTTAATAATAATAATAATAATAATAATAATAATAATAATAATAATACAGTAATTGTCATACAGAATTGTGCACTTGGAAGGCACTAATTAGTCCTGTTAGCAGCAGCTCGCTCAAGGACTGCTGCTTGTGCAATGGGGCTTCTCCCACTCTCCTCCCCCCACGCCCCCTACTTTCCCAAAATTGGTTTAGGGGTGTGTGTCTGGAGACCCTCCAGAGCAGCACATGGAGAGAGGATGGGGGGGGGGGATCATTGTGCCTGGCAAGCTGAAATGCTTGTCCTGACGTAATAATCAACATAGCATTATACCCTCCTCACACATTGTGTCCTCAAAGAATTTTCCAGGATGCCTGAGTCCTTTGTACAGCTGCAAGGTGCCCTGAGAAAGACTACAGTTTGCTGAGCCAAGTGTGAATTAAATGGGGATGGTGATCAGTTGCTCATCATAAAATAGGAACAGGCAGCCCAGTCCTATCGATCTTTACTTGGAAATGTCCCATTGTGTTTGTAATGGGAATTACTCCCACTGAAGAATGCCACTATTCGAGTACTTCCCCTTCTGTCGTGTTAAGTGGCTCTGTCTTTGGCACACTTTTAAGTGGACGAAACACCTTTGCAGTTTCCGTTTTTGGAGCAGCTGGGTGGTGCTGATGCAGCACTTTCCTGCCATTATGAATATGCTTGCTAATCATACCAGTTACATCACCTGCTATTATACGACACACAGTTCAGTGATTAAAAGCGATGGCTGTATGGCTGGATTTTTAGTGTCACTAAGTCCGTGGCTTGAGGTGGACCTCTTTCTTTTTAAAGCAGGGATGTTGAATCGCAGGCCCAGGGGCCAAATGCGGCCCTCCAAGCCTCTCTGCCTGGCCTTTTGTGATGTCCCCTTCCTAGCCACACCCTTCCTCTCTCCAAGGTTGTATACCCTGTCAACTCTGCCTTGATGCATCCATGAGTGTTTTGGCGTGGCTGGAATGTGTCCCTGTGTTATGTATTCAGTGGTCTGTGTTTGCCTGAGTGTGAGCCTGGACTAAGGATTCTGTGTTCTGATTCGATACATGATGTCTAATCGTAGAACATTTCAGGATTTGGGCCTCTGCCATTGGCCCTTGAACTCTGAGTCATGATTCGCAGCTTGGAAGCTTAGACAGCCAGTCATGTTGGGAGTGGCCCAGGCTTTCAGGAATGTATATAAGCAGTTGCTTTGCCCCTGTTTACCAGTTGGGTAGTTCAATAAAGGTTCTTGCTGTTATCGTTGTGTCTTGCCTTGGGGGAACCTACATACACCTCACCCTGGATTCTGATAATGCTTCTTGCTTGCCTGGCTGGAAGGATAGTCCCTCTCTGTCTGTCTCTGACTCTTTGTCTCTCTCTGTCTCTCTGTCTCTCTTGTTTGTAAACCAGCCTGTTGAACAAAGATAACATTTACATTTACTGTTCTACCCATGTTTGCCTCTCGCCCTTCCCACCACTGGCATGTGGCCCCCAGAACAGAATGTGGCCCTTGGGATGAAACAGAATTTCCCCCTCCTGCTCTTAAGTAACCATTTCGGATCACCTGATGTACTGCCCACGTGGATGGTCTTTTGAAATGCATTCATGGTTTAGAGTAATTGGCTTAAGATCCAGTTATTTCCATTACTCCAGTCAATTTGTAGCACATATTTTGTTCTTACCATATAAGGAGCACTCTTTTTACATTCTTATAGTTCTCCAGTGAGCTTGAAAAGAAAAGAAATACGTGACAAACTCTGCAGCACTCCTTCCTTTTAATGTGTGGAATTTAGAGGGGGAAATGGTGCATGAAAGCAGTGGTATTTCTTTTCTCGCCACTAGATGTCAGGCTCCGAATATTCTTCTGATTTCTATCCATGTATGCCTTACACATCTCAAAATTAAAAGACGCCTGCTTCTTAGGAGAAAAGCGATGATAAACCTAGACAGCATCTTAAAAAGCAGAGACACCACCTTGCCGACAAAGGTCCATAAAACTATGGTTTTCCCAGTAGTGATGTATGGAAGTGAGAGCTGGACCATAAAGAAGGCTGATCGCTGAAGAATTGATGCTTTTGAATTATGGTGCTGGAGGAGACTCTTGAGAGTCCCATGGACTGCAAGAAGATCAAACGTATCCATTCTTAAGGAAATCAGCCCTGAGTGCTCACTGGAAGGACAGATCCTGATGCTGAGGCTCCAATACTTTGGCTACCTCATGAGAAGAGAAGACTCCCTGGAAAAGACCCTGATGTTGGGAAAGATGGAGGGCACAAGGAGAAGGGGATGACAGAGGACGAGGTGGTTGGACAGTGTTCTCGAAGCTACTAACATGAGTTTGACCAAACTGCCGGAGGCAGTAGAAGACAGGAGTGCCTGGTGTGCTCTGGTCCATGGGGTCACGAAGAGTCGGACATGACTGAATGACTAAACAACAACAACAAGTGCAGTAATAGTATTTCTTCAAAATTGCCGCAGACCATATTGGATATAGACAATATTTAGTAGGGCTGAAAGTATAAAAGATGCATTACAGTTATAGAGTTGGTTCATTCAATGTATGTAATGGACTTAAGTGTATGCCTGGCTAGGCATGCATTTTCATTTATTGTCCGCTCCCTTAGATTATTGCTGGGCAGAAAGTAAATATCTTAAATCCATAAACAGGGTTGGATCCTGTTGTGCCCGTCTGTTCATGGAACGGCTTTCGACCGAGTGCTAATGGAAAAGGAGGGAAGGGATTTTGAGCTGATTCCCTCTTGACAGCTCTCTGCACCCCCTGAAAACCTGTCACCATGTTAGGGGATCTCCAGAGTAGAATAGAAGGTGGCCTAGGGGGGAGGGTGCTTCAGTGGGAAAGGGGAATTGGCAACCATTGACTCCCTTCCATTGGCAAAGGCCTCCACTAAATCAAATCTTCTGCGAACAGAAGGACGCCTTCCATTTGCAGAGAGGCACAGTTGGAAGCCACACGTCATTGTGTAGTCTCATGAGGCCTCCTTTAAACTTTGATGCTATGATTCAAAGGATCTAGCATATTATCTCTGTGTTTAGTAGACCATAACATCAGATGCCTCCATTCAGAGAACTGAATTAAACAAGGCAAAGTAATGTGGCACGAGACTCCTGCCCTGTCTCTTTATAACATACAATTTAATCAAACACACACAAACACCGTATTCAGCCTGTTCAGGACAGGATAACACTCTCTTGTAAGGATCAGTTTCTTTATCCAGAGTGCTCATAATCATGATCCCAAGCTGATCCCCCCCCCCACAGGTAACCCTGCTTGTTTGGATATTTTCTGTGATCACACTTACATAAAATAGAAAACAACATAGTGTGGATCTAAAGTAGATCCACAGCAATCCTTGCTGAAATTGCAATCCACCCCGAATGCCTATATGGGAGAGTATCTATATCCCTGGTAACTGGGAGGAGTGGAGGAGCATGAAGGGGCATGGGGGGAAGCTGCCTGGAGAGCAAAATTGTTAGGGGTGCAAAATTTCAACACCTGATGCTGCCTCAATCCAGCTGTGCGATTCTGTCACTGGGCTCCATTGGAAAACAGCTTCTCCATGTGAATCAGGAAGTGACCTCTGCAGACAATGGAACGACTCTTCTTTTCTTATGTCTGCGGCTGCGGTCTCCTGGGTGACGTGGATGCTGTTAGGCAGTTGAATGTGCATGCATATTCCTTCTGCTTCCCTCCCTCCCACCCCCCTCCATGTGGCCCTGGGCACTGGCAACCCACACTATGCCACTGCCTGGGAGCGGAGTGGAAGGAGCTAGCAGTTGGTGTTCTCTGGTGGATCACACCTTGATCAGCTGGACTGGGGTACAGGATGAGGCTGAGACTCCATTTTGCAGTGTTGCAGATGCCAGTTGCCTGCTCAACAGCTGAGGACTAGCTTCATGCAATGCAGAAGAAAGAAGCTTGAGTAACTGTCACTACCCAGTTTTCAAAGTGGTCCTTCCCAACTGCTACCATAGAGGAATCTGAAGGACCATGAGGCCTGAGGAAAGTGGAAAAGAAGCAGCAACAGTTCCCCCACCTAAACAAGCCAGTTATCTTTTGCAACATTTTTAAAAGAAATTGTTGAATGCAAAATGCTTGCTAGGTCCCTTAAATCTGCAAACAGTTTAAGAGCAGGATACCTAGTGGACCACCACCTGCCACATGAACCTGCCTGCATTTTAATCTTATCTCACAGGTTTTGCTGCCCCAATATCTAAAGTGCATTTGGTGGAAGCACATGCAGGATCTTTTCTGTTGTGATAATGCTTTGAGTTCTACCCTAGGAGAGCCATGCTTTCCAACGCAAAAGTAAAAACTGGCCCTTAGTCTGGGGAATATTTGAATACTACTACTACTACTACTACTACTACTACTACTAATATATTATTTATACCCCACCCATCTGGCTGGGCTTCCCCAGCCACTCTGGGCGGCTTCCATAGAAACCAAAAATACAGTAAAATCACACGGTAAAAACTTCCCTGAACAGGGCTGCCTTAAGATGTCTTCTGAATGTCAGGTAGTTGTTTATCGCTTTGACATCTGCTGGAAGGGCGTTCCACAGGGCGGGCGCCACTACCGAGAAGGCCCTCTGCCTCATTCCCTGTAGCTTTGCTTCTCGCAATGAGGGAACCGCCAGAAGGCCCTCGGCGCTGGACCTCAGCGTCCGGGCAGAATGATGGGGGTGAAGACGCTCCTTCAGGTATACTGGACCGAGGCCGTTTAGGGCTTTAAAGGTCAGCACCAACACTTTGAATTGTGCTCGGAAACGTACTGGGAGCCAATGTAGGTCTTTCAAGACCGGTGTTATATGGTCTCGGCGGCCGCCCCCAGTCACCAGTCTAGCTGCCGCATTGTCTCTTGATTGTAGATCTCAGAGGATCTTCCTTTAGGCCTTGCCCAAGACCCAGAGAACTTGATCTCTAGGATTGGTAAGAGAACCTAGGTGTGTTTGTGGACGTGGATTGATTCATAACATTCAACTAGGATGAACTGTCATTTCCACTGGAGCGCTTTGTCACATGGGCTGTCTGAGATGTGTGTCACGTATTCCCTCTGCAAGTTCAGCTACCAAAATTCCCTTCCCCTTTTACCCATTGTTACTTCAGGATGAAGACAAGTGATCTCAAGTGTTCTTAATTCATAGCAAGAATTTTAGGAAATGTATCTCTTTGCAACTTTCTCCCCCTCTTCATTTTGATGGGAGGTGAGACCATCTGTTTTGCTTGTCTCAATTCCTGTTTGTTTAAGACACATGCTGCCAGAAATGTGAAAAGACTGTGTACAAATGACAAGTGATAGAGCAATTTTCGCACTGGACTTATGGGAACCATGTGCTGCCCATCTGTGAAAGTCTCATTTTATGTAAATTTAGAAAATATATTTTAGTCTTCTTGTCCTGAGGTTGTTTTGAACTTAGAAAAGCAGGTGAAAAGTACTCTTATCTTTATTGAGTTGCATTTTGATCCTGAAGCATAACCAAAAGAAAGGATTACTAAACTGCAGAGCATCAGAGACATTTATATTTGGCATTGTGTCAGCCTTCAGGGCACCAAATATGTATTTTACTTGCTATGCTGCAATAAGTAAATGGCAAGGCTTTCTTGAGAAAATCTAGCTGGTATACACCACAGTAATCCAGGGTTCTTTTTATAGGTTTACAGCACAACCTTAAGCATACTTACTCTGATGAAAGTTCCCTCAGATTCAACGAGAGCTACAGTGCCATTCTGACCATGACAACTCAGAATGAAGTCCTATGGAATTCAATATGGTTTATTCCATCTAAATTGGATTAGAATTGCACCCTTACTTATTGGTACCTGTGCTTAAGATTGTGGTCTTTACTTGTTAGTTTGTCAGTTGATTGGCAACATTTGTAGATGAAAACATACCGTGTTTTTCTGTGTATAACATGCCCCCGATGTATAAGATACCCCCTATTTTTGGGGACTCCAAGTTGAGAAAATGGGGGGAGATTGTATCTGTGTATAAGATGACCCACAATTTTGAACATAATTTTTTAATTAAAAAACTTAGTCTTATACACAAAAAGGGACAGGGGTGGCACTGTGGGTTAAACCACAGAGCCTAGGACTTGCAGATCAGAAGGTTGGTGGTTTGAATCCCTGCGATGCAGTGAGCTCCCGTTGCTTGGTCCCTACTCCTGCCAACCTAGCAGTTCGAAAGCACATCAAAGTGCAAGTAGATAAATAAGTACCGTTCTGGCAGGAAGCTAAACAGCGTTTCTGTGCGCTGCTCTGGTTCGCCAGAAGTGGCTTAGTCATGCTGGCCACATGACCCGGAAGCTGTACGCCGGCTCCCTCAGCCAATAAAGCGAGATGAGTGCCGTAACCCCAGAGTTGGCCACGACTGGACCTAATGGTCAGGGGTCCCTTTACCTTTACCTTATACACAGAAAAGTGCGGTACCTCTTTCGTAAGTATTACTAACTAGAGGTTACATTTTATATCGTTTCAAAGATTGTTGCTTTTGGAGTGGGGTATGCCTTAAAAGGCAGGATGAATAAATAAATAACATTGTAATCCTAAACACAATTGCCCGGGAGGAAGCCTCATTAAATTCAGTGGAACTTACTTCTGAGTAGACATGCGTAAGATGATGGTGATAATTTCTTGTCTGCTCTTTACCATAAGGTCCCAGGGAAGGTTACCATGTTGCAAAATTTGATCAATCTCTCTTGTTCATTGAATTTCTCTGGGGAGGGTATTCCAATATCAAGATGCCACTACAGAAATGCCATTTCTTTTGTGCATGCATAGCATGCTTCAGCAAGTGTCAACACTTAGAAAAGGGCTTCAGGTGTTTTTTTAAAAAAACATATTTTAATTGAAATTTTTAATACAGAAAAGAAAAATATATAAGGCAACAGGCCATCTAAGATAAATTACGTACATAAAAATAAGATAGAATATACAATAATGATCTTAATGCATGGGTAAGCCAATATGGGAGCAAGTGTTCTTTCAGGTATTGGGTCTAGAAGCCATTTATGACTTTTTAAAGGGTAGCACTTGCAACTAAAATCGGGTCTGGAAGTGAATAGGTAGAACTGTTATAACATAATTTCACCTATCCACATCAGACAGAATTTTTTTTCAGACCAACTTTGATGTCTCCAAATCACCTTTCAAGTCTAGCTGAGAGGTTATTAAAGTATGGATCCCTGCAGCTAATTTATCCTTATCCAAGGACAGTCACAGCTGATGAACTAGCCTGAGCAGTGCCACTGAGGCCACCTTAGTCTCAAGCAACAGAGGTGTTTGAGGGCGTCCCCTCAGATGGCATCTCCTCTGTCAGGGAGGATGCAAGTCCACCCAGAACAGGCGGAATACCAGTTTCACTGCTCTAAGAGCCACCTACCCATAACACTAACAACACCAAACCTAGTGCACACACCCGATCAACATAGCTCACAGCAGCCCCAAACTCCTGAGTTCAAGTGATCCACCATTTTGGCAGAATTCTGCTTCCTCATCCAGTCCATTGCCAAACCCAGAAAATGGTTCAGCATAGGCCCAGCATCCAGTAGCAGAGCAAGGTGGGTGCGGTATCAGGAGCTCATCCTGCACTCGAGTAGGACCCTGGCAGAAACACATGCCTGACTGGCATGTTCTCTCCCTCCTGGCCGATTGTTCCGGAGCTTCAAAAGCTTTCTTCAGCCCGAACATCACAGCGACAGATGTCAACAGACATCGACACACTTAGGGATCCGCAGAGTTTGCACATGCGTGACAGACCTCAGCAACTCAGCATTTTGGTTAATCTACTTTATTTACATATAAACACACACAGAGCACTGCAACATGGCTCCCTCTCTAGCATCAGACAACAAAGAGAAAAAGAACAAAGGACAATAGTCCCACTTCACGGAACACAGTAACACAAACATCCTGTCTCTGTTACTTCCTACTCTGTGGAGTCAAAACATATACCGTCATGTGAAAGACAACAATCCCATGACTGCAATCACAGAGCAGGAATTCTAACATGTGGTGGGTGTGGTCCGCCATGGGTGCCTCCCTGAGGGGGGTGACATCGCCATGGGCGGTGCCCCCCTGGGACACGCACTGACATCAACGCATTCCCCTGGGATGCGCCCTGCCACTGGCGCACCCCCCTGGGACATGCGCCGATGCTGACGCCCCCCCCCCCCCGTGGGCTCCTCCAGGTGCTGGAGCAGCTAGCTCCACCTCTGTCAGTCTCACCTAAGTTTGTTGATAAGGATAAATATGGAACTGAATTTCAACAGCGCTCTCAAGTACAGTAGTGAAAATGTTTTCTTTCTGAGATTTAGATTTACTCCCTCCTAGCAGGTTCTGGTGAGTATGACCTGTGTGCTCATTTTTAATAAATCCCTGTATTCACCTACTTGCTTCATATTTTACATTCAAACAAATTCATTGTTTGATAAAACTCAGCTGCGGCAAGTGAGAGAAGTTTGGTTGGAGGAAGACATCTGAATCTAGGAAGTTGGGGTGGGGTGTGTGGATCAGCTGTTACTGAACTTGGACTTCAGCAGTGGATATAAACTGATGCCACTCTGAGTGGATTTTTGAGACTCAGTGACAAATCAGGCTGTTCTGACCTATTCTTAAATGATTATGGATACTAAGAAGATTCGTATAAATTGCTTGATTATAATTTTTTTAAACTCAGCATTTAGCTTAAAGCTTCCTTGACATATTGGCAACCTGCAAAACTCCTGTCTTCTGAATAAACAACATATGGGGTGTGACTAAAATGAACATAGTTGTAACATTTGGAACATTCCATTTACAGAATTTGACAAAAGAAATGCTCTTCGAACCTGGGATTAACTGGCATTTCTGCCGGGATTGAAAGCAAAACTGTGGAGCTAATGGGGGGGGGGGGGGGACGGGGACATTTCTTAGAAATGCCAGTGAGATTGCAATAACATGCTGAAATGTCGTCTCCTCACCCCCTAGCTCAGGTTCAGGATTCTAACCAGCCAACTGGGTATTGTAGAGTCGGAAAAGGTTCAGAAAAGAGCAACTAAACTGATAAAGTGGGCAGAGCAACTCCCTGTGAGGAAAAGTTGCAGTTTTTTGAGACTTCATCGTTATAGGAAAGGTGAGCCAACTCCAGGTGTCATAAACACTTGAACTCATGGACTTCCAATGGTCAAACTATGGAACTTGCTTCCAGAAGAGGCAGTGGTGGCCACCAATCTGGGTGACTTTAAAAGATGATGAGATGAATTCATGGAGGGCGAGGCTATGAATTGCTACTAGCTACGATGGCTGTGTTCTGTCTCCACAGTCAAAGGCAATACGCCACTGAATATCAGTTTCTGGGACTTGCGGGTAAGGAGAGTGCTGTTAAGCTCATGTCCAGCTCTCGGACTTCCCACAGGGATCTGGTTGGCCACCGTGAGAACAGGATGCTGGATGAAATTGACCACTAGCCTCACCCAGCAGCCTCTTATGTTCTCAATGCACCTGGAATGTGTTGCTTGATTAGGTGTGCCACTTCAGTGATACCTCCTCTTTCAATGAAAGAGGAAGTAGCTGCACAATCAGATATTTATTTCTGGAGGCCCTGTTATGTGCTGTATGCCACCTGCCTGGTGCTGGGGAGGAGCTGCAGGGCAGATGGCAGGAAGATGACAACAGGAAAAGGATAGAAAGGCATGAGAGAACAGGGTCCTAGAAGGTGACATGGAAAGCAAGAGTAAGTTGCATAAAGACTTGAGGAGGAAAAATAATTTATTAGACTGCGCTCCTCTACACACATGGGAGAAAGCACCACTGAACTTCTGTATAGGATTGTGCTTTTCATATTTTAACTCAAAACATTCTCGTTTGCTGCTTTGGGAATTTATGTGGTTCAAAAGCAGCATAAGATATGTATATGATAAATAAAATATTTAGTCCAATTTGACCTGAGGGTGCGAATTGTGTATTAGGGATCTTGAAAATAATTTAAAAGCTGCCAGCCTGATGAGCTGATAGTTGCATTAATGAAACGCTCACCTTGCCTGGCAGGCATTACAAAATGCTAACTGAATTATTTACCCACAAACCTGGCACTCATTCAAGAATGCAGAAGTTTTAAAGTATTGCAGAGACCACACAGCTGGTATATCTATAGCTGGGGAAACACTTTATAATTATAATAATTTGAATGACAGCAAATTGTAAACTCTCTCTAATCTTTTCCAATCAACCTGGAATTGTACTGGTGAAGACAAGAGTTTTAGAGAGACAGAGAGACCGAACAAGGAGGATGGAGGAGAAGAGATAGCTTTACAGGTGTGCCCACTAAGCAAAGAGCAGGTGTTGTGCTCTGGCCTGTACCAAAACTGCGAGACAAGAGAGCTGTTCATTAGAACAAGGAGAGGGTTTCAGGGCAAGATAGCTGAGACAGCAGAAAAGCTGCCCAACCAGATGGCCAGAATGGAGTCCAAAGCCAAGGAGCTGGTCAGAAGAGATGACGCATCAGCAATGTCCAGATAGTAAATGAAAGGTTTAATAATCTGTCGCTGCTGATCTACCCTCTTCCTGGAGCATCAGTGGGACCCTGCTCTACAGGCGACTCGGACTCATGATTCCACCACTCACTTATGGCTCAGAGGTAGAAAGCTTTGAGCTGCCAGATGTGAACTGTCATGTTGTGCGGATGCCTGACTATCATCTTCTGAAGCAACTACTCTATTCCAAGCTTAAAAATGGAAAGCGTAATGCTGGTGGGTCAACAAAAGAGGTTTAAAGACTCTCTCAAGGCAAATCTTAAAACATGTAGTATAAACACTGACATTTGGGAAACACTGGCCTGCGAGCGCTCCAATTGGAGAACAGTCCTTACCAAAGGTGCCATGGGCTTTGAAGACGCTCAAACTCAGGACGCAAGGGAGAAACATGCTAAGAGGAAGGCATGCTTGGCAAACCCTCACCATGATCAACTCCCACCCAGAAACCTGTGTCCCCACTGTGGAAGGATGTGTGGATCCAGAACTGGCCACCACAGTCACTTACGGACCCACTGTTAAAACCCATGTGTTTATGGAAGACAATCTTACTTGGCTATGAGTGATCGACAAAGAAAGAAAGAAAGAAAGAAAGAAAGAAAGAAAGAAAGAAAGAAGACACCTTCTTGTCTGGTCTGCAGAACATTCACTTATTCACCCATTCATTTAACAAATTTGTCTACTGCAGAGTGGCTTGCAAGTTATATAATACAGAATAATTTGAAACATCACAATGATTTCAACCATTTTAATAGCAAAACATTTTAAAAGTCAGCAAAAAGACACAGCAACAATAGTTCAGCATAGTATAAAACTTTTAAAAATGGAACAGAGTGCCAGTTCTGCAGCTCATTACATAATTAGCCACTAAGGGCTCTGGAGTCTTTGGGGTCTGTTTACAAACAGGAATTGTGCTTACCTGATCTTATGTGGGATCCAGTCGTGTAGTTGAGGAGCCCTGCTGGATCAGAACAAAGGCCCATCTGTTCCAGCATCTTGTTCTTGAGGCATCTAATCATAAGCCTGCATTTTTATTAAAGCTTATATGTTTAATCAGGGCCTGTATCTTAAAAGACCAGTCTTAGAAGACCAGTTGCCTAAAAACCTTGGCAAGATATTTTTACTCCTAGACAAGGGGCCCCCCTGATTTATAGCAGAAAACAATTCTCAAAGTCGTAAAAAGGGAATTACAGGCTGACAGCCAAGGTTACACTGACCCTACAAATTAAGAGTGGATAAATAGTAAAATGAGCCATATCTTCTTCCTAAGGTTAAAAAAGGTCAAGAGCAGTGAAAAAGCATCTAGCTGGCAGAAAAAGAACATTTTGGGAAATCTTTTCTAAAGCTGTTTGTTTCTTAAACTAAGATCCTTTTAAGATTTCTTTTCCTTTTAAAAGGTTATTTATGTATTAAATATATTAGCTTAAATATAATTATGCAAAGGATTTAAGAAATGCTAGATTCTTATTTCATATAGTTGTAAGAGTTGTAACTATCCTGAAATTAAGTCAGGCACCAGCCAAGCCCCTTGCCAGACAGAAGACGCCAATCGAGCGCTCCTGATATATGGTTGTCAGGCCTTTTGTTTAGAAACCTTCAAATGAAGGAGATCTCAATGTTGATGTGAACTCAATCTTTGACATATGCATAAGATAAAAATTCAAGATTAATTATCTGTTTTGGAAGGCAATAGGGCAAGGAGGGCAAGAGGTGAGCTGGTAATTAAGATTCCTTGTTGAGACACATGTAAGATATATTACTACTTATTTGTCATTTATAGATAGAAGAACACATAGCTTTTTGATTTCCATAAAAGGGCAAGAAGGAAATGGGTGTATCTTTTGTGATTGGCTCTAGCAAACAGCCAATAGGAATTTCAACCAGGCTGATTGGACAGAGGCAGCCACAGGAAGAGCAAGGGGGCTGGATTAAGGAAATATAAGTGCTGGCCAGAATGGCAAGAGGCCAGGCCAGAGCTTGGTAACCATATACCACTGTGCCTCATATTTATTTGTCTGACAAATAAATTACTATTTTAATTTCTCTATTGCTGCGTTGAATATTTCATTCCAGCTAAGCGTTAACCACAAGCAGGGTGCTACATTCTCACAGTGTCTGACCAGATAGCCTATTGGAACCCCACAATAACACTCTCCTGCTTGAGACCCCCAGAAAACTGGTATTGGGGTTCCATCCTCCAGGAATTATTGTGCCGAATCTGGAGCTCATATATATATGTATGGCTAGTTGTGGTGCCTTGGATTCCACAACTCTGCAGACGCCTGGATATGAGGTCTTCAGGTTTACTATTCCAGGTTCACCTGACAAGGTGCTGACTCCTCATGACCCACCCAGCTGTGGTAAGATCCTCCTCTACAGCCCAGATTGTGGTATCAGTGATGAGTGACTGATGACTCAGGGTTGTAATCAGTGCTAGTCCTACTCAGAGTAGATTCATCAAAATTAAAAGACTTTACTAACTTAGGTAAATTAATTTCAATAGTAAGTAAAACTAGTTGGATGCAGCCCTCAGCCTTTTCCTCTGACCTCATCTCTTCCGAGTTGTGGGATGAAACAAAAGAAAATTCTGAGAAGAAATACTCAAAATGATGTGTGCATATGCTGATAGATGTGCTAAAAGGGGCAAATAGCCCATATTTGCTTTGCCTTCCCATAACTTCTGGCTGTTCAGGCAATTTTTTTCCTTGATCTTAGGCAATGTTTTAAAACAATTAAGTAGCTGAGATGCTTAGGGTGAATTTATTTGCTGTGCTTTTAAAGTTTTGATCACTAGATGGTAGCATCCAGCCAGATTAGAAAACCAAAAGCTAGCATGTTCAATAATCATGGTTTATTTTGAGTAGTAAAAAACTTGAATCCAGAGTCCAAATAATCACCACAGGACATGAAAGAAAATGTGTGACAATGCATGCTCCTGGGAGGATATCTTTGGTGACAGGAGAATCTGTAGTCTGTGTTGCAATCGTAACAACAACAATAGCAGCAGCAGCAGCAGCAACAACAACAACAACAACAATTTATTATTTGTACCCCGCCCTTCTGACTGGGTTGCCCCAACAGCTCTGGGTGGCTTCCAGCATATATAACAGTGTTGGCCACTGATGAGTACTTCCTATTTCTCTAAGCAAACAGGAGTTCCAGAGCACCTTCCCCCTCCTACCCCTGGGTAGGGGCTTGTGGTGCCTTTTTAGCAATAATCTATCTATTTATGCTATTTATATCCCACCCTCTAATCTGAATATGTCAGGGCAGGTAACAACCATTTCAATAAAATAATATCAAGAACCATAAAATGAGGGGGGGGGCTCCCCCAGAAAACTCTATTAAAAATCTATCATCTGATAACCCCCAAATCCTGCTATGTTTTGAGCTTGCAATAAAATGGCAACATTGATGAAGCCAACTGATGCAGGAGGTTGGATTAGACGGCCCTCATGGTTCCTTCCAACTTTCCAAGTCTATGATTCCCCACTGGTTGAATTTGGTCAATGATGGCAGCGTAGAACAGGATCTGGCCCACCCCTGACTGAGCAGCAGCTGTGTTTGACCCTGAAGCTTCCTCTCTTAAAGATGGAAAAGGATGCCTATGAATTTCAAGGAGCAGGGCTTTCAGAAGCTGGGGTGCCACCATGGAGAAGGTTCACCCAGATGTCACTCTCTAATGTTAGGTTCCATTAGTGGGACACCAAGGAAGGCTTCCATGGCCAATCATAACTCTCAAGTAGTGTTATATTGGGAGAGACACTCCTTCATGTATTGAGTCCCAAGTCATTCAGGGCTTTATAAAGCAACTGTAAATCCTTGAATTTGTACTGGAACCATATTGGCAGCTAGTGCACATCTTCAAGTACTGCATATAGGTAGTGCATACAGGGGGGGAAACCATCTGCACAAATATAAGATGGGAGACACCTGGCTTGCCAGTAGTGCATGTGAAAAGGATCTAGGGGTCTTAGTAGACCACAAGCTGAACATGTGATGCAACAACAACAACTACCAAAACCCTATTCCAGGCTGATTCAGAAGAAGCATCATGTCCGGATCAAGGGAAGTAATAGCGCTGCTCTATTCTGCCTTGGTCAGCCCACTCCTGGATTGTTGTGTCCACTTCTCGGCACCACAATTTAGGAAGGATATTGACAAGCTGTGATGTGGGTGGAGGAGAGAAACCAGGAAGATCAAGAATCTGGAAACCAAGCCTTATGAGGAATGGTTGAGAGAATTGAATATCTTTAGCTTGGCAAAGAGGAGACTGAGAGGAAATATGATAGCCATCTTCAAATATCTAAAAGGCTGGAACATGGAGAATGGAGCAAGCTTGTTTTCTCCTTCTCTGGAATGTAGGACTCGACCCAATGGATTCAAGTTCCAAGAAAGGAGACTCCGACTAAACATCAGGAATGGCAGGAAGAGCTGTTCAACAGTGGAACAGACTCCCACGAGAGGTGGCACTCTCTCCTTCCTTGGAGGTTTAGAAGCAGTGGTTGGAATCATAGAATTATAGAGTTGGAAGGGACCCAAGGTTCATCTAGTCCAACCCCTGGCAATGCCAGAACTACAACTAAAGAATCCCTAACAGACGGCCACCAAACCACTGTTTGAAAATCTCTAAGGAAGGGGAGTCCACCACCTTCTGAGGTATTATGATCAAGGGAATAGGATGGGCCCTAAAACATCTCTATCATGTGTCAAAGGTCAGGGTAAAGACATGTATCTTCAGTGTATGATGAAAGTTATACAGTGAAGGTGCCAGATTCACCTCTGTGGTTAGGGAATTCCAGAGCTTAGGAGCTGTTACAGAGAAAGCCCTCTTCAGCCACCACCACCCTGAAGTTCTGAGGCTGGTGGGACTACCAAGAGTGCTCCTTCTATTGATCTTAACACCCAAGAGGAGCTTAGGTACAGTAAGGTAATAGGTATTAGCAGTATTGAGATTAGTGTAATATTGACATTATTTTTAAACATTAATTTAAAATCTCTCTCTGTTTTAAAGAAAGTGTGGAAATGATCAACACTGTGTGCATTATTAGGGTGTGTGTGTGTGCTTCTTTGATATAAATTTTCATGCAATGGTTTCTCCCCCAGAAACTTCCAGTTTGTGCCAGATGTGTCTATTGGCTGGCTAATTTAACAGGCTTGTCTAATTGAAATGTAATGGCTTTCTGCTAACTCGCCATACTGATAATGGTTATGAATGAGGGAATCTGTATTTCTTAAGTATGTGCATCATCTGAAATACACACTTCATTTGCAGAAATAACATGTTCATTTATGAAACTGCTTTTAATCATCTCAAACACATCAATATCCTTCCCAAAACTGAGAGATGAGCCTGGATTCTTATGTAGATAAAAATGATGCCATCCATACATAAGAACGAGGTTGTTGGGGAAGCTTGGGGGAAAACCCAGCAGGGGAACTTAAGGGGGAACCCCACAAAAAAAACACACCAACCTACTGAAAATGGAGTATGCTCAGTGGCTACTGAACATTGACTGACTGTTGCGGGGAGTCGAAAACTGCACAGGAAGCAGAATGGAACAGAGTATCATGGAGAATCTAAGAGCCTGTTAGAAGAGATCAGTGGTCCATGTGGAATTAGAGTGTAGCACTGCCTGCTCCTGAGGTTTCTAGCAGCTGATATTCAGAAACAAACTGCCTCTGAGAGTGAAGGCAGAGCACAGCCATCAAGGCTAGCAGTCGTTGGTAGTCTTCTCCTCGAATTTGTCCAATTCTCTTTTAAAGCCACCCAAGTCGGTGGCCATCACGAGCTTTGGTGGTAGCAAATTCCATAGTTTAACTACAGGAATATACCACAGTGCGACAGTTAGTTGCAGGCCCCACTTCTTCCTCTTCTATTTAGGACCAGGAGAAGTTTATACAGGTAGAAACTTTACACCGGGGTTCTGCATGTAACCAGGAGTAGAAAAAATATTCCAAATTTCCTTGCGCCAGCATGAAATTCTTAGGAGAAAAGGAGAGTCCATAAAGGCTTTGAGAACCACATCTTCCGGGGTCCTTTAATTGAGGTATGGGACAGGTATAAAAACCTATTAGAACCTAGAACACCACGTTGGTTATCACCTCTAGAAGTCATGAGTGTAAGGAGAACTAATATGAGAAGTAAATGGATAACATATGGTCAATTGTTATTTAAAGAAGGAGGAAAGTGGAAAATAAAACCGTATGAGCAGGTAAAAGAACATGTATATGATTGGATGCACTACTTCCAAACAAATGAGATGTTTAAGAAAGATGGCAAAGAACGGGACTTCCGGTTGGCGCCGGCGCTAATGGCGGCTCTCTCTCCGTTCTCCGGAGAGAGAGCTGCTCCGCGAGTTCGGGTCTGACCGCTGCGGCAAAGCGGGGACCCCTAAAATCACAGGCGCGGAAGCCTGTGAACAAGGAGACTCGGTGGGCATCGTTTGCGCCCCCTTTTACTGCGAAAGAGCCTTTTTAAAGGCTCCGGAGGAGCATCGGGGGAGCGCTGAGCTGAGAGTCGCTACCCAGCTCGCGGAGTGAAGCCGCATCGCCATTAGCGGAGAGCGCTGACTTCTTCCTGTTATTTGGACTGAAAGAGATTCCCGTGAGTAGGATTGGCAACCCTTTCGGGACTTTAAATTCAACTTCTTTTAAAATTCGGCCGAAAGTGGGGACGGTAAACAAAGGAAGTCTGCCTTCCCCAGATTGCATGATTGCTAAAGCAACGGACTTGGTAAGCTGCAATTGATATCTTTTAAGGGAATTTTAAAAAAAAGGATCAACCCCAGCATTGATTTAAGTCCTCCCCCCTAGGGAGCAGGAACGGGGGGGGGGGGTGAAAAAGAAAGGAAACCTGCAGGGAAACTTTTTAAAGGACAATCTACCGCAGACTCTATCCTTGGGAACGGACTGCCTGAGTGATACATTTTGACAGGGAGCTGTCAAAGACATTGCAAAGAGGAGACTTTACTTGCTACAATTTATTGAGACTTTGTAAAAATTATATGGTTGCAACTAAAAGGCTGAGAGAAGTTTTTAGTAACTTTTCCCTCTGAGGACTTTTGGATTCATTGTTTCTTTGCTGTTTTGAAGGTCTCAGCTCCCTCTAGAGGGCTGGAAGTAACAGTTGCAACACGATTGTTAGTCACTGGCTTTTTCCATTCAAACCTGCTCCTGTGAGAACGACCTTGGGACATGAGCGGCCCTGTAGATGAGATAGCAACAAGATCCAAGGCTAAGGCAGCACAAAAGAAAAGGGGCTCTTTATCAGGACTATTGCCAACAGGCCCAGGTGGACAGGAAAAGGGAATAAGTGCATTCATGGAGTCAGTGACGCAGGCATTATTGAAGATAAATGAATCTTTAGAAAGACTGAATAAACAGAGTACAGAAAATACCAAGCAATTGGCAGATCTAACGGCAAAATTGGAATTAAACACGAAGAGCGTAACGTCTAATACACAGATTATACAACAGTTGGTAGAGGAGAACGCCACAATAAGGAAAATTGCAGAAGAGGCTAAATCTACTGCGGAATCTACACAGGAAAATTTAGTTCCTGTTTGTAGGAGGCTTGACCAGCATGAGGCGACCCTTTCCTTATGGGACATGCAGCGTAAGGAGAAGAACTTAAGACTTAGGTTGGTTCCTGAGAGTGAGGGGGACAACCTAGTGGACTTTCTCACAAAAGAAATTTCAGACTTTTGGCAGGAAAATCTAGAGGGAACAGAATTTGAGATTACAACCGCCTTCAGATTGGGTAGAAGGCAAGGCAGGAAGATTCCAAGGGATTGCCTGATTACATTGAGGTCGAAAGAGGAGAGAGACAAGATACTTAATTTGCATTACCAGAAAACACTTCAGATTCAAAACGTCTCTGTGCAAATCTACAGGGATATTCCAAAATACATTTTGGAGGTGAGAACTCAGTTCAAGACTCTGGTGGACCTGCTGAAAAAGAACAACGTACCCTTCAGGTGGGAATTTCCACAGGGTTTGTCTTTCAACTTCCAAGGAAAGAAAGTCAAGATAAAAACTATACAAGATAAAGAACAGTTCCTACATAAATACGGAGAAGACCTGGTGAAAGGGGTCCTCAATTCAACTGCAGACACAGACCTGGGGAACTTGACATTTGGACTCAAATCACCAACGGACGAAGAACAGCTGCAGGGTGCAGTTGGAGGTAACTAATTAACAATGTCTCTGAAAATCTTAACTTGGAATTGTAATGGACTGAACCTTCCCAGGAAAAGGCGTGAGGTTTTTCATATTTTGAAGAAAGAACAATTGGATCTGATTTGCTTACAAGAAACCCACGTGACAAGAGCACACAGAAGACTTCTTATAAATAAAAGATTGGGACAAGAATTCATTTCATCAGATAAAGTCAAGAAAAGAGGAGTGGTGATATACGTAAAAGAGAAATTGGCTCCAAGACAGATTTTTAAAGATGAACAGGGCAGAATCTTGGCAATTGAGATACAGACCCAAGGAGAAAAAATTTTGATATTTGGAATTTATGCACCAAATGAAGGGAAGGCAGAATTTTATAAGAAATTACATGAGACATTAACAAATTATCTGGATTACAAGGTGATTTTATTAGGCGATATGAACGGGGTTGTCTCTACAAACATGGACAAAGCGCAAAGACAGGTGATCTCCAAGGACGGGAGACTACCTAAGACTTTTTTTGAAATGACTGACAACTTGGACTTGATCGACATTTGGAGAATAAGAAATCCTCTCGAGAGGGAGGGAACATTCTTTTCAGAATCACAGATGACCTGGACAAGAATAGATCAAATATGGATTACTAGTGGGATGGCTCCTAAGATAAAGAAAGTGGAAATCTGCCCAAAGACATGCTCCGACCACAATGCAGTAAAGATGGAAATGAGAACAACAACAGCTGGCTCTTTCAGATGGAGAATGAATGACACCCTATTTAAAGATCCAGAGGTGTACCAAAAGGCCCAAAAGACTTTGAAGGACTATTTTGAGATAAATCTAAGGACAGAAGTGGAGAAACGAGTGATCTGGGACGCAAGCAAGGCCGTGATGAGGGGTTTCTTGATACAGCAGAACTCCTTGAAAAGGAGGAAACAACAGGAGAAGAAAGATAAAATTTTGGAAAGGATAAAAGACAGTGAAAAGAAACTGAGATCCAACCCAAAGTCACATGAGATCTTGAGACAAATCAAACTGTATCAGAAGCAATATATGGAATTGATGAATCAGGAGATTGAATGGAAAATTAAACGAATGAGACAAAAGACATTTGAATCGGCAGATAAATGTGGGAAACTCCTGTCATGGCAATTGAAGAAGAGATTGAAATTGAACACAGTTACAAGTTTGGAGGTAGATGGAAAGAATATTTCGAAACCAAATGAGATCAGCAACTGTTTTCAGAGCTATTTCAGAAGACTGTATGCACAAGGGCCGGAAAACGAAAGAGATATTGAAGAATTTCTTAAGAAATATGGATTACAAAAAATTTCGCAACAAAGTACAGCGTTTTTAAATGAGAAAATAACTGAACAAGAAATCGAGGGTGCCATTCAAAACATGCAATTGGGGAAATCTCCAGGGCCAGATGGACTAACCTCCAGATATTACAAAGCTTTGAAAGACTGGATAATTCAGCCACTTAAGGAGGTTTGCAACGAGATATTAGAGGGGAAAAGGGCACCTGAGACGTGGAAAGAAGCCTTCATCACACTTATACCAAAGACTGAGGTTGATAAAAAACAGATCAAGAACTACCGCCCTATATCACTACTTAATGTGGATTACAAAATTTTTGCAGACATTTTGGCAAAAAGACTAAAGAAGGTGCTGGTGGAGGAGATTCATAAAGACCAGGCAGGCTTTCTCCCGGGTAGGCATATATCTACTAATGTAAGGAATATAATTGACATTATAGAAATGCTGACAGTGAACATTAATACGAAGGCAGTTTTAATTTTTGTGGACGCGGAGAAAGCCTTTGACAATATATCTTGGAAATTTATGAAAAAGAATCTCCATGGGATGGGGGTAGGCCAAAGGTTTGAAAATGGTATAAGTGCAATTTATTCTGAGCAAAAGGCGAAGTTAATTGTAAATAATGTGGTTATGGATGAACTACCTATAGAAAAAGGGACACGTCAGGGGTGCCCAATATCCCCATTACTTTTTATATCGGTCCTGGAGGTCCTGTTAAATATGATTAGGGGAGATCAGCTGGTAAAAGGGATTCAGGTCGGAGCCAGACATTACAAATTAAAGGCTTTTGCAGATGATTTAGTACTGACCTTGCAAGAGCCAGACACTAGTACCAAAAGAGCTTTGGAATTAATTCAAGTATTTGGCCAGGTCGCAGGATTTAAGTTGAATAAACAAAAAACCAAGGTATTGGAAAAGAACTTAACAAATGTTGAAAGGGAAAGATTCCAAGAGGAAACTGGGTTAGTGGTGGCAAAGAGTGTAAAATACCTGGGGATTAACATGACATCTAAGAATGTGAACTTATTTAAGGACAACTATGACAAGTGCTGGACTGAGATAAAGAAAGATTTAGAAATATGGTCAAACCTGAAGCTTTCCTTGTTAGGTCGAATCGCTGTGATCAAAATGAATGTATTGCCTAGAATGTTATTTTTGTTTCAGACATTACAAATTGTTGATAAACTGGACTGTTTCAAGAAGTGGCAGAAAGACATATCTAAATTTGTCTGGCAGGGCAAAAAGCCCAGAATTAAGTTTAAGATACTTACCGACTCTAAAGAAAGAGGGGGGTTTGCCCTGCCGGACTTAAGACTTTACTATGAATCGGCAGCTTTTTGCTGGTTAAAAGATTGGCTACTTCTTGAAAATGCAGACATTCTAGATTTGGAAGGATTTGACAATAATTTTGGTTGGCATGCATATATCTGGTATGACAAGGTTAAAGTGTATAAGGGTTTCAAAAATCATATTGTCAGGAAAGCACTATATAATGTATGGATACGGTATAAAGATTTACTGGAAAACAGAACTCCCAGGTGGCTTTCACCTATGGAGGCTAAGGAAGTAAAGAAACTTAATATGACAACCAATTGGCCGAAATACTCTGAGATTTTAGAACAAGAAGGTGGTGAATTTAAATTACAAAGTTATGAGAAAATAAAGTCCAAGGTACGAGATTGGCTCCATTATTTTCAAATAATGGAGGCTTTCAAACAAGACAGGAAAATTGGTTTCCAGGTGGAGAAATCGAAATTGGAAACAGAATTGTTAGAACCCAATACTAAGAATTTATCAAGAATGTACAACTTGCTGTTGAAGTGGAATACAATAGATGAGACAGTGAAGTCTGCTATGGTTAAATGGGCACAGGACATAGGTCATGACATTATGTTTGCTGACTGGGAGCAGTTATGGACCACAGGTATTAAATTTACGGCATGCAATGCCTTACGAGAAAACATTATGAAAATGATTTATAGGTGGTACATGACCCCAGTCAAGCTTGCGAAGATTTACCATTTGCCCAATAACAAATGCTGGAAATGTAAAGAGACTGAGGGTACCTTTTTCCACCTTTGGTGGACCTGCCCAAAGATTAAGGCCTTCTGGGAAATGATTTATAATGAAATTAAGAAAGTGCTTAAGTGCACCTTTAACAAGAAACCAGAGGCATTTCTCTTGGGTATGGTCGGCCAGTTGGTGCCGAAGAAGGATAAGAATTTCTTTTTGTACGCTACTACGGCAGCAAGGATTCTTCTAGCAAAGTATTGGAAGACACAAGAGCTACCCACGCTGGAGGAATGGCAGGCGAAAGTGATTGACTTTATGGGACTGGCAGAAATGACCGGCAGAATCCGCGACCAAGAGAAAGAGACTGTGGAAGAAGATTGGAAGAAATTTAAGATGTACCTTAAGAATTATTATAAAACTGAGGAGTGTTAAAATGCTGAGGGAAAAGAAGACGTAGAATTGCAGCGATAATTGGGTTTAAAATTTAGGGTGGAATAGAGAAAGAGGACAAATTTTTATTTAATTGGGTAAGATAGGTTGCTGAATAATGGTACTAAACTAAGGATGCAAAAAGGGAAAGGTATGGGGAAGTCCGGGAAAAGAGGGTTATGAAAATAAGGTTATGAAAATATGAGTTTTTTGTTCGTTTGTTTTCTCTGTTGTTTTTTGTTTCTGTTAAAAATTGGAAATTAATAAAAATATTTATAAAAAAAAAAAAAAGATGGCAAAGAACGAGGTTTTACGGATAAGGAATCGAAATTTCAAAGTGAGGTTATAGATAATGATGGTAAAAATTTATCTAAAATGTATAGGCTGTTGTTAGACTGGAATTTGGAAGATGAAGAAGTTAAGTCGGTGATGATTAGCTGGGCCAGGGATGTGGGTCATAATATACAATTTGAGGACTGGGAGAAACTATGGAAGGAGGGTCTAAAATTCACTGCTTGTATGACGTTAAAAGAAAATATGATGAAGATGTTCTATAGATGGTATATGACACCGGTAAAACTGGCAAAAATGTACAAGACATGCAATAGGTGTTGGAAAGAGGGTACTTTCTACCACATGTGGTGGGAATGTAAGAAAGTGAAAGACTTCTGGGAGAAAATATACAATGAGTTAAAGAAGATCTTAAAATACACATTTATAAAGAAGCCAGAAGTCTTTTTGTTGGGAATAGTAGGAAATGAGATAAAAAGGAAAGACTGCAAATTCTTTCGATATGCAATCACAGCCGCAAGAGTGTTACTGGCCCAGAAATGGAAACAGCAAGAAATACCGACCGTGGAAGAGTGGAGAATGAAATTGTTAGATTACGCAGAGTTAGATAAATTGACAGGGAAGATTAGATACTTAAGAGACCAAAAGTTCATCGAGGACTGGGGGAAATTTGTGGAATATCTGGAATATTTAAGTGAAGGACAGATGACGCTTAAGGGATTTAAAGAAGCACTGTAAAAAAGCAAGAAATATTGTCTAAAGGGAATAGGAAAAAAGAGATAAATAATGTCAATATAAATTTGAGAAATGTGTAATTAAAATTATGACTATGGATGATTTACGGAACAGCTGAGGGAAGTCCAAAAGAGAAATAAGTTATGAAAACGATGTGAAATTAATGTATTTTGTTTTGTTTTGTTTGCTGATGTTGATTAATAAAAATTATATGCAAAAAAAAAAAAAAAAAGAAGAAATTCTTAGGAGCCAGGGCCAGACCTTTAGACTTCTTCCATTCTCAGTGTACTTACATTTTATTGACGGACTGATCGAATTTATACACTATTTTTTTCTCCAAGTAACTCAAGGTAGCATCCATGATTTTCCCCTTTCTTATTTAGCCCCTGCCACAGCAATCCTGTGAAGTAGGTTAGGTTGAGAGGCAGTGAATGGCCCAAGGCTTTGAGTGAGTTTTGAGTGGAGATTTGAATCCTGGTCTCTCAGGTCCTAGTCCAACACTCTAATCACTATACAACACTGTTTTTGCATGTTCAAAGGCTAAAACTCCAAATTGCTGTTCTTGTGTTATAGACTCTTATCACAGACTGGTGCTAGATTTTTCTAAGCATAACACAAATTCTATAATTGAAGAGCAATCTTGATTTTAATTCTAAAACTTTCCTTTGTTTAAATCCCCTGGTGGCTGTCATGAAACCAACTATTGGCCCAGGTAACCCACATACATGTCATTTCAGCCTTTTCTGTTAAATTCATATTTATAACCCACTTCCCCCATCCCCAGGAGGCCCAAAGCTACTGACAAAAATAAACAAAAACAGCCAAATACAATAATATCAAAAATGACATTTGGTATAAGCACAGCAAGCAGATCTCTAACAATAAATAAAGGCACTTCAAAAACATGCCACCAAATTCGTATTTAGCATATCAAAACATTTCAGTTGCAATTACACTTATAAATATAACATGTTGGTAACAAGGGATCAGCATTTCTACTAACAAAATATAGGCCCTAACTAATCCAATGATATATCATAAATGATAAAAACAGGAAACTCAAAGAAGCAATAGATATATACATCAATAAAAATGCATTAAGATCAACCAGGTCCTTCAGGACTGCAGTGAGAATATGTAAAAATATCCTTAAATGAATCCAGCATACAATATATTCTCAGAACTGCTCTGGAGTAACTTTTCATTTTTGCATAATCATTTTCCACCTAACATGGAAACTGCCACCCCAAACATTTATTTATAACCAGCTGGAAATCGGGGTTCCCATAGATGCTTTATAACTCTTTCATCAATGGGAAGGTGCTACATAGATGGAAAATAAGCCCCAAACTGTACCCATGAACTCATGTAACAAAAGATTTGACTCTTTTGACGTACAAAAACTGTGAGTTGTGTATCCTTCATGAAGCACTCATGTTGCTTAATTTGATAACATGAAATATATATATATATATATATATAATAATCGTATTCTATTTTATGGTAAGCTGTCCTTGTAATTTCATTTTGTTTGTTTTTTGAAAGGCAGAATGTATATGTATAAATCAATAAATAGTGTGGCCTGCAAGTCTTCCTCTCCAGTCCCTAAACTGAGAACCAATGGGATGTAGTGGTTAGAGTTTCTAGGAAGAACCAGGTTCAAAACTGCCATAAAACTCACTGGGTGACTCTGGGACCATTGCCCATCTCTCAACCTAACTTTCCCTGCAGAATTGTTGTGAGGATCAAATTGGAGAACATCATTATGCACAAGTTCAGAAGCACTCTCTCTCTTTACTACAATTCTATTTTATATATAGGACATGGGTGTGGATCCTCCAGCTTGCAGGCCTAATCAGGCTAGCATGGGTCAAAATCTGGCCCTTGAATTCAATTCCACAAACCCACACCCACCTGCCCCACAACTGACATCAGGTGCAGGGCAGTTGAGCATGGCATCAAGTGTAACCACATTTGGAATAATGTGCACAGTTCTAGTCACCTGGCCTCAGAAAGGATAGAGTTGAAAATGACCAAACAATGAATCTAAGAAAGGTTGCAGTGTTTGGGAATTTTTAGTATAGAAAAAAGGTGAATGAGAAGTGTCATGATAGAAGTGTGCCAAATTATGCATGGAAAGGGTGGGTAGAGAAAAGGTTTTCTGCCTCTCTCATGGCTCTAGAAATCATGGACATCCAAGAAAGGTGAATGTTGGAAGGTTCTGGGCAGATAAAAGAAAGCACTTCTTCACTCAGTGCCTAGTTAAACTAGAGAACTAGCTCCCACAGGAGGCAATGATGGCCACCAACTTAGATGGCTTTAAAAGAGGATTGGGCAAATTCCTGGCAGATAAGGCTATCAGCAACTACTAGCCATGATGGCCATCTTCTACCTCCACCATCAGAAGCATTATGCCTCTGAATACCAGTTCCTGGGAGTTGCTTAGGTCCTACCTGTGGGTTGGTACCTGCATCTCGTTGGCCACTGTGAGAACAGGATGTTGGACTAGATGGGACATTGGCCTGATCCAGCAGTCTCATTTTGTGTTCTTAGAAGAGAAGAAGAAGAAGAGTTTGGATTTGATATCCCGCCTTTCACTCCCTTTAAGGAGTCTCAAAGCGGCTAACACTCTCCTTTCCCTTCCTCCCCCACAACAAACACTGTGAGGTGAGTGGGGCTGAGAGACTTCAAAGAAGTGTGACTAGCCCAAGGTCACCCAGCAGCTGCATGTGAAGGAGCAGAGACGCGAACCTGGTTCCCCAGATTACGAGACTACCGCTCTTAACCACTACACCACACTGGCTCTTCTTAGGTGTGGGGAAGGCAGAGACTCAACTTCCAATGAACAATCAGAAGCCTTACAGTGTGCTTTTGATTGTTTCCCCATGCTAACTTCAAGCCCACTGGGAACTCCAGTGAGGAACTCTGTAGAGCACCTGAGCCCTGCAGAAAACAGAGTTTAACATCAGACCAATCAGTTAATCACTAGTAACTTCAAGCCCTGCTTGGATTGTCTTGGATCCCGCTTTGTACTATGGCTTGAACTCAAAAGAAAAATGAGTAATGATGATCGCATCAGGTGACTCACATGTTGACAGTGGCTGGAAAAGTTTTCCCACTCTGGATATAGGGCGTAGCTTGCTACCATCACTGCTTTGCTCCTATGAAGCTCTGCATATTCTAGGAGGCTTGCACTTCCTGCTCTTGCAGATCATAGGATGTGAAATCCTTGCATTGGGACAGCTACTTGCAAATATACATGAGAACAAGAGAAATATCTCTCTGTCCTCATAACATTAGCATCGCCACCATCTAAGGCAATCTACTAGAAAATCTACTGGAAAAGGGTGTATATGTGTGTTTTCTATTCAACTTACCTCTGCTCCTTCGATTAGATAATGGTCTGCAAAACCTGGGAACAATCTCCTTTAAATTACAATTGAATGCTCTGTCTTTTTAATTGTAGTTAACAGTAGCCAACTCCTCTCATTTAATTCACTCTGTATTCCCCATATACAATACAATCCTTCTTGGTAAGCATGTATAGGATTGCAGCCATCATCTCAAGTCACAAGTCACTTGTGATTCACTTTGATCATACTTATGTTTCATTTACACAATTTGGCATGGGCTTCTTTCCCCTTGACATTTAAGTACATGCATCTTGAGAAATGTTCTAAAGTGGAACACTCATACTAAAAAGCAGATTTTGTGTGGGGATGTGAGAAGGAAGAAAGAAGGAGAGGATTACATTATATGGTATACAATGGTCTTGTAATCACCACCGAATCTTAAGGCACCCCGATCTACAAACTTAATATGCTGGAAATATTTGGACTTAAGAAGGCTGGTCCTGTGTCATCGCTCAGTGGCAGAGTACATGCTTTCATGCAGAAGGTTTCAGGTTCAGTCCATAGCATGTCCAGGCAGGGCTGGATAGATTCCTACCTGAAACTCTGGAAATCTGCTGCTGGTCAGAACAGACAATACTGACCTAGATTGGTCTGATTTGATATAAGGCAGCTTCCTTTGTTTCTACATCAATTGAAAACAAAGTTCTATTGTATTCAGCAAGTATTTATTAAGTGTGCTTAGGATTGCAGCTATCATCCCATTCAGTCATGTCCTTTTTATTACTTGAGTTGTCCACTGTTCAGAACGAGTATGCAGATATATGATATTATGCTCTTTGGTATGTAAATTTGTTATTGAAAATGCAACCAAACTTTTTCTCCAAAGTCAGCTGGTACAGAGATTAGGCTACTTCAAAGGTTTGAAGGCAGTATTATAAAAGTATCTCAGAAGTTGCAATGCACAAGCTGATGAGTCCATGATGGTCAAATTGGCCTTGCAGTTTTTTGAAGTATTGGTTTGGACAGAGAACAAGGCAGGGCCAGGAAATCATGAGTTGTAGAGTGGCTCTTCCCTCCTACTCTGTCTTTGGAAGCTGTCTTATGTACCTGATCCCAGTTGATCCAGCTCTTGTCAAGATTAAAATTACAGGCAAAACCACAGCATTTGTTCAGTAAATGATGGATTAGTGAACCTATAAAAAGTGCTAATGCTCCAATCCTAAATTAATTATGTGGGCATAATTCCCATTGATTTACATAGGGTGTCCAAGTCAACTGCTTAGAAGCAACTTGGTGAACAAGACTAGCAGGATAATGTCTTTCATTCCTATTTGTCTGTTTCTCCTTTGCTCCTGCTTCCTTCATGTTGACCACCTTGGCCCAGTAAAAGGTACAAGGCACAACCCATAAATATTCAGCACATTAATCCTCCTAACGCCAATGGAACTTGATTTCAATAGGTCTTAAGCATTGCAGTTTACTGTGGATTGAACCTTTCATTCAGGCAATTCTGCCAATAGTCTGACTAAGACAAAGTGCTGATAGCCAACATTCCAAACATATACAAAACTATTGCATTTAAAGCTAGACATGCAGAAGGTAACTTCTTATTTTGTTCACTGTTCTACAGCTGTAATACATTTTAGCTATTAAAAAAATCATTTTAATAAGCAGAAAACATAACCACAGCTGGAGCAGAGAAAATAATTCAAAATAAATTGCAACACTTCTTCTTGTGATTCCAAGTCAAAATAGGTTAAGCCAAAGAGCACTAATATGGTGTCCTCCAGCTGTTGCTGGGCTCCAACTTCCATCAGTGCCAGCCAACATTGCCAGTGGCCAAGGATTATGGGAGCTGTAGTCCATTAACATCTGGAGGATACCACATTGACTATCCCTGAGCTAAGCTACACAGCCTGCATGCACAGGGTTTCTAGGCACTCTCCCAACCAGGCACTGACCAGACCCAAGACTGCTTAGCTTCAGCATATGGGTGCATTATGTGCCATCAGACCTTTCATTGCTAGACTAGTTCTAATAGTTGTGGTAGCAGGAGATGGGAGGGCTGTACAGTTAACCAAACATAGCATGGGAGGCAGAGAGATTTGCTGTGGAACTGGTTAAAGTTCCATTCTGATCCATTGGCCACTGTGAGAACAGGATGCTGGACTAGATGGACCATTGACCTGAACCAGCAAGTTCTTCTTATGTTTCTCTTAAGATGCACAGTGATCAAAGTTGGTTAACTTATTTTGTACCTGAGGCAGGAAATCTTACAGGTGCTTCTTCCCCTTCAGGCAATAAAAGTATGATTATCATAGATCAGCTAACAATTTTGAATGTTTAATGACATCCAGTACCAAGTGCCTGATGCAGCCATATCACTCCGCCTAACGGTAGGGCCAGGTCTGCAGCTTGTTCACAGATGTTAAGTTGGAGGCTAGAACCAAGGCCAATGGTTATCCCACAACTCAGAGTGTGCCTTGAGATATCAGTCTCTCTCTTTGCTCTGCTTACCACTTCCTTTAACACCTGAGCTATTTCAGTACAGCAGCTCCTTGAAGCTCTTTGCACCAGTGGTGGAGCTGCATGCTCTGGCACCGGGGGCAGAGAGCAGGTGGGGGCGTGGCTGGTGTGCGGCCGGGGTGTGTGTGGTGTGCATCCTGGGGGTGTTGCACACTGCCCACAGGGGTGTGGTGCACATCCTGGGGGCGTGGTGCACCGCCCGTGGGGGCATGGTGCCCAGTGCGGGGGGGGCAGCCACAATGGCACCTCACCGGGATCATGGTGCTGGGGGCCATGCGCTCCCCCGCCCCCTCTTCCTCTGCCAGTGTTTGCACCAATACAATACTACAGTAATTTGTAGTTGCCATAAGTTGTCTTACTACTTGCATTCTCATTTCAGAGCCAGCAGCCAATCTTGAACTTCCGTAGCAACAGAAATGTGGTGTTCCCTCCTCAGGAATTTTTACTGGGTCTTTGCAAGATGTACTCTAAATGCTTCTCACCGCCCAAGCTTCTCTTTACTTTTATCTGTCCTCCATCCCACCCCACATATGTTCCAAATGGTAAATTACTTTGAGAGATGGATGAGTAGGACACAATTTTCTCTAAGAGATTCATGCAATTTCAAAATGTCAACTGTTTCATGGTCTAGAATGAATTAAGATAGTGGAGGGAAGGTGGAGGGAAACCAACATGCCACCTCTTTTCTTTGTAGAATGGTGGTGCTTGTTCTGTTTCACCAGAAAGTGATTACCAACACAACCAAGGTTTTCAAAGGAATAAATCTTTATGCAGAATACAAATTGCATAGAATGTCTAGGATATCCACCTTAATGCAAAATTTTATGATATGCCTGCTCCAGTTTTTGGTAGAAGCACAAAATCTTCTTGATCTGCTTGGTGCTGAAAGGGATACAAGAGACCAAGTTCCATGATCATCACTGGACCTCACCCTTGATCATTCTATAAAGTGAATATATTTGCTTTCTTTCTTCTCCCCATAATTTCTGTCACATCTTTAAGCATCCTTCTTTTCTAATAAATCATATTATTTATTATAAAACAGTCCATCACTATGTATGTTTACTTAGCCAATGGAGTTTACTTCCTAAACCAAGAGGCTCTAAACCACTGAGCCTCTTGGGCTTGCCGATTGGAAGGTTGGCAGTTCGAATCCCCACAATGGAGTGAGCTCCTGTTGCTCTGTCCCAGCTCCTGCCAACCTACAGCAGTTTGAAAGCACACCAGTGCAAGAAAATAAATAGGTACTGCTGTGGCAGGCTCTGGTTTCTGTCATGGTGTTCCGTTGTGCCAGAAGCAGTTTAGTCATGCTGGCCACATAACCCGGAAAGCTGTCTGTGGACAAACACCGGCTCCCTCAGCCTGAAAGTGAGATGAGTGCCACAACCCCATAGTCACCTTTGACTAGACTTAACTGTCCAGGGGTCCTTTACCTTTACCTTTACCTTTACCTTTACCTTTACCTTTACCTTTACCTTTACTTACTTCCTAGTAACTGTGTTTATTATTAGTTGTAAGCATTCAACTAATAACACTACTGCTTCTATTAAAAAGTGGATTACCTTGTTATATGGTACTTAAAGCATCTAAATTCAACCATCTTCAAGACTCAGGTATTGAGGCTGCTGAACCATTGGCCTTGAGTCAGCAGATATGTTTTTTGTTTAACAAATTTTTAACATAAATGACAATAGCAGATGATACCTTGTCTTCTGATATAAATAATGGGGCTGATGACTAGGAAGGACTTGGGGGTGTGGGACTCCTGAATTGTTTACTGGCATCCAACTTGTACAGCAGGGATGAGAAACTGGATCTGACCAGCAGGCCAGATCCTGGTTTCTCCCTACCCCTCTGTCACTGGAATATTTGTTCCTCACTGTGACATCAAGTGGCCAATTTTTCTTTGTAGCATGATGAGACATACTACAAAAGAAAATCCAGGTCGAACTAGGCTTATCAGCCAGCATGTGTACGGAGTGATGTGCTGGCTCTTTTCTCTCTGCACCTAATGTTCATTCTTTAGTTTTTATACGGAACTTTCAGGCATCTAGCTTGTCCTTCAAGGTAAGTCCACTCTGCCCAATATGAATAATAGGCATGGCTATGCTTATCTTCTAAATAAGCAAGAGTGGAGTCTGTCCAATTGCAAGTTTACTTGGAAGTAAACCCCTCTGTGCTTAACCCCTTGGAAGTAAACCCCTCTGCAGCTTACTTACTCCTCAAGGTCAGTGTGCATAGGATTGCATTCTAATGGGGCAATCCTAACTGGGGTCAGATGGGGGCACAGAATTCTTTGGTTCTCAGCCACTTCTCCAGCCCTGCTGACTTCTGTGGACTAGAATGGAGGAGGACGTTTCTGTACATATTTTGCTGCATCAGCTCCAGGAACACTGTCAAAGGTAGCATGTGCTCCACTGTGCTTTTTTAGTAGACACAGCACCACCACCAGTAGAGGGAAACCTCCATCAAATCCTAACTCCCTTTCTCCAGCAGTGTGGGTTGGGGGTTAGGATTGCTATACCCATCAATATAGCATTAAAAATATTTATATTGCCTGTTTTAATTTTAAGACTTCATGATCCTAATACATTAATATAATAATGTTCCAAATTCATAAATATGATGAAAGAATAAAAAATATTAAAATTAGGATTATAATCTATCACAGCGTTAAGAAAAATGGTCCCTTTCCTTCAGAATCTTTAAATTATTCAAAATGGCATAACATCCCCAGTTCCTTATGCATAGATGGTCCCTAGATACAGTTTTAAATGTTCAGAGACACCAAGAAAAGATGCAACCACCCTACTATTCCCCTTCATTCTTCCACTAGGATCACTCACTCAGTCTCCTCCTACTGCTGTTAAAAATGGAACAATAATTTTGACCCACGGCAGACAGTGGAAGGTTATGGGTGAAGAGGTCTGTGAAAGAAGGGGGCAAGAGTTGCGGCAATTACTAATTTTCTTTATGGGGCAGAAGATGTAGAAGTCTTGAAGCATTTTTAAACAACATAGCATTCTTCACTTGGCAAATGAGAGATTGTAATATATAACATTTATTTAAATTGATCTAGTTTGTTTCATCAGTTTAGTGTTGGGTTTTAAAACCAATCCTTAATTGTTCAACAATTCAGTGTGGCTATCTATTCATACATGGGTGTCTTTATTTATTTGTAGGAGTGTTTTGAATTGTTTTAATAAGGTAGGCAATTGCCCTTTCAGTGAGTCCTCTGTGTACTGTGTTCATAAGCAACAAGCACATGAAATCAGTTTAAGTTTGAGTTTGGTTTTATTTTATTATGCCACTTTTCAGTGCTTTCTTTCTGGGGAGACACAGGGGTACGCATACCCCTAAACATTTTGTGAATCTTTGTACTTTTGTCCATTTACTGTATTTATTTTCCCTGATTCAAACTATAAAATGGTGATTTTCTTGAGTCAAAATGAGAATAACCCTAAACACTTTTAAAAGAAAAAAAAAAGGACTGCCACTTTTACACATAGAGCACAGTGGAGACTGTTTTACTGGGCAAAATGGAGCTTTGGCCCACCAGCCTCAGTCTGCCCCTAGCCAGACTGCCACCAGTCTGCATTGCTTAGAATCTGTTCAGAGGGTGCCACTGCCTGTCAGTATCCTCCTCCTTAGTTTCAGCCTTGCCCTTATACTACTCAGCAAGGAAGAGGAGGAGGCTGAGGGCAAAACTAGAATGAATTGCCTCTGTCTGTCATTAGCTCTGGCTCCACCTACCATTGGTTTTCCCTGCCTTCAATCTTCCCAAACCCAATGAGCAGAGCCACCACTGAATTGGAGCACATAAAGACTCTGTACCAGAAAGAAAAAGAAGGAAGGAAGAACAGGTTAATTGTAGGCTTTAGAAAATTGAGTAAAAAGGGTGCGAGAGGCCAATTCTGCTTGGACCTTGGATATTGCTTCTGAATCATACAGGTGGACCTTATATTATTTCCACCTGGGTCAAAAGTTCTGTGAAAAATCTAGTGCCTGAATGCTTTACAGATTTCAGTTTCATTTCAGTTTTACATATCTTCTGGTTGGTTTGTTGTTGCTGTTGCTGTCATCATCGTTGTATACTGTTATGAGCCACATAATATCCTACTTAGTACTTGTCCACCAGAATAAATGCTGATTAATGACAGATAAGGATGCAGACCAAACCTATCTTCCAGGATGGTATGGTAGGCGATTTGTGTTCTACTTGATAGACACGGACAGGAGAACTTTAGAAATTGATAACTGTGAATCAAGGGGCCAATAGTGCAGAGAGTTGCTGGGTCCAAACACAGATTGGATTCTGCAAGCTTAATGTCTTAACAACAGCCAAAGAAACCTTCTTTGGAATAGCCATCTTGGAGAGGCAGAAACAGAGAAACAGGAGGCAAAGGAGCTGTTTAACTATTCATCATCCTTTGTTCCAAACCCTCTCCCATTGCAGGCATCATATGTGCATTTTGCAATCACACATGTACACTTGAGATCAGTGTGATCCGAGTTATGGGATTAATTTAACAGTTTTGGACTAATAAGGCAAATCACCCCACAGATGTATGGAGATGAGGTGAACCTTGGACTGGTCCATTCTGAGTGACTCTAAAAGTGTGTCAGGAGAGATCAGAATGGTGAGTGAATGTGGTAACATCAGGCTCCACTTTGACCAACTCCCCTTGCAACTGTAGGCTGCAACCTTCTGAGAGATACTGCTGCCTTTCTCAGCAGTGGTGGGAGGCAAAGAAATTTAGGTGAAGAAATGGTCTTGACCATGCATCCCTTCATTTTCCCTATTTGGCTCTGTCCGTCCGTTCTACAGGCACCAGGTGGATGTCCATGAACGCTTAGTTGTGGAAAGGCAGAGGACAAATTTAAATAAATAAATGCAATTAAACATTAGGTCTACCTATATATCCACATGACCCGGAAGCTGTACGCCGGCTCCCTCGGCCAATAAAGCGAGATGAGCTCCGCAACCCCAGAGTCGTCCACAACTGGACCTAATGGTCAGGGGTCCCTTTACCTTTACCTACCTATATACACACTATTTATTGATATTCCTAGTATCCATTGCCTCCAGTTTCCAGAAGCTTATTTCTGAGTAAATAAGGATCAGATGGCATCAAGCAAAGAGGCCACGACAAAACAGTTGCCTCGTAGAACAACACATTTATTGCTAAATCAGTCTAGAACAGCAGCATAACTAACCACCATAGTTTGGGCACAACACACCCTGTGGTTCGACAGTTAAATCTCCCCAGTATAGGTTGCAATTGTATGAGACCAGATGGGCTTGAGACTCACTTTTCTTGAAAGTGGCCTTTTGAAAGCAATTTGGGATAGAACACAGAGTTAAATCTGCCATTCAAAGGGAAGAAGCAAAAGTGAAAATGGAAATAATGGATGGTTCCTGGCATAAAGAGATGGGGAGTTGTGTTGGTCTGTTTGGAAAAACATCAAATTCTTTATTAGGACCAATCAAAATATTGCAGGGTTATGAGCAAGCTTTCAAGTTCTCCAGGGATGTAGAGAGAAAGAAAATGGAGGGTGTGTGTTGCGAATGTCCCACCGTTTGAAGGTTGTTACAGATGGCGTGTGGGAGGAGTTGGGCAAAACTAATTAGATTAGCCTCTCCTAGGTGCTTCTTTGTTGCTGTCCTACTGAGATTAAGAAGCAATCCTGGCTACTCCCACAATTGTTTGAATATATATACAATCTAGCAAGTGCTCTGTTTCCAGCAGTAAGCAGAACTCATGGGTCCCTCTCTCGTGGCTTTTAGTGCCTACTCACTGACTCTATCTAATGCAAAGTTTTACTTCTTTGCAACTTGTAAGCTAGTCTCAAGTCTGTGCTGATTTGTAGTTGATGGATTTGTTATTTATTTTTTAAATGGCATGTCTTACAGCATATAAAATAGGAATCATATAGACATAATAATAATATGCTGCTGAAGAGCTGGACATGCTTGGGTCTCAGTTGTTCACTCCTGGGGATTTCAAATTCCTTAAGAGTACTTCCCCAACACAGAGAAGCTGAAATGTGATGCAAGCAATATGCCCATGAGGGAAAAAGTCTTCAAGAGAAGAGTCTGGAAATGGAATGTTTTGAAAGGCTTTGCATTGGATGTTTAAGAGCTCATAAAAGTCAGGCAGAAAATAGCAACCCAAGTTCTTTCACAGAAGGAATGCAGAAAGTTATTGGACTTTGCTCATTCACACACTTTGACAGTCCTTGGATTGGATGAGGGGCGATGTGTAGTTCTAATCAGGTCCAATAATCTGGAAATACACAAGATACACATTGTCTACAATGGAGATAAATGAGATGTTGCATTAACGTACATTTATTGCTACTGTATTAAAAGAGAGGGCATTTCTAAAGACAGTCAAGAAAAAAACTGTGTTTGAAATGAAGAGCCCATGTTGTATGCAGTAGAATAAATAACTTTCCAAAATAGCAAACTATACCAATGGCAATGAATGCAGAATCTGATGATGAAGTATTCTGGTAGTTGTGACCCTAGTAATATTTTTCTCTTCAGAGGTGTCCAACAACAGATCAAAAGGATAACACCAAATATATAATAGTGTGCCATAAAACAGCACCTTTTAGTGATTGCTAATGAAGTAACTAAAAGAAGTAGAACATTGACTCTGATCTTAAACACTTTGTCTGGAAATAAGCTACATTGACATAAATGAGATTTCTTTTCATCAAATTTGTTTACAGCATTAGACCCGCGACAGTTACTGTATTCTACTCTGTAGCAATATATAAATTATATATGCAGTACAAAGTAATAAGAAGGACAGTCTCCTACTATTCCTTTAGTCATTAAAAAAGCCTCTTCAGTTTGTTCTCTGGTAGTAGAAATCCATTTATCCATGGCTGTGGCTCTCCCCCAACCCCTAACCCCCATTTTTTGCCCATTAAAAAAAAATCCCCAGGGAGAAATGATGGTGAACTGAAGTGTGTAAACAAATTCAAAAATGCAGCCGATGACTTAGAGTACCTTCCTCCTCCGCTCCACTTAACTTGTTAAGGAAACAGCGTTTCACGTGACCCTTCGTTTGTTAAGTGTCGTCATTCCAAGTGAGGTGCGCGCAGCTCTCCCTGTCCCATCCCCGCGCTCTTTGCACCAAAACAACTCCAGCATTCTAGAATGCGGCAACATCTCATGACGTCACTATCCCAGACTTTTAATCAGCACCAGGTCAGCTGCCAGCCTCTGCGTCTCTATCGGCCTTTCAGCTTCTAACAGGGCAGGACTGTGAATGTTTAGTTTTCCCTCTTTGTGCCTGGCAGTTAGTTCTCTTCCAAGTTGCCAGATGCTACGTTTATTCAGCGATGTCCTTGCCTCTTCTAGGCAGCAGAGTGCGCCATCGCCTAGTTAAGTCCTTTGCACGCTGTCGACCAAAATTAGTTAAGCTGGAGTGCAAAGCGAAAGAAAACTGTTACTCCCGTAGGGCAGTATGGCTTCGATTTAGCAGCTCAAAAGCAAGACTGTCTCTCTCAAGCAGTTCCGAGAGGCTTTCCTCCTTATTAAGAAAGGCACAATCAGAGTGCTTCCGATTGCACAGGGGCCCCTAAGGTAAATCTCCCTACTCTCCTCCCACTGGGACATCTTGATTGAGGTGGATTGGGGGGGTTATACCTAGAGAGGGGAGAGGATGGATGGATGGATGAGAGGGCAGCAGTTGACTCCTACGTTGGTAGCTGCGAGGAAGGTGCTGAATGTTAAACGTAACAATGTCAAAATAAAGGGTCCTTAATCTGACAGCAGACTCGGATTTTTTTAAATGGTTTTAAATGGGTTTAAGGCCACTAGCTCAGATGATGTCAACATCCTTCTTTTCTAACCAGCGGTTCATTGGGAAGACTCGGGTTCCCCCTTCCCCTGACAAAAATTAGGCAAACTGATAAGGGGTGGCATTGACCAAAAGTTCCTTGTTGGACAGTGGAGAGATGTTTCGGTATGGTATAGTGCAATACTAAATAAAAGAAGGAGGTGAGTTCAAACTAACATCACTTTGCCACTCACAAGTGCGACTGAAAATCACAGTTCGGGGGTGGTGGTGACTATCTGAAGTCTTCTCAGTGCCTTGGTCATTGTAGGGAGGAGCACCCTTTTAAATAATCTCTGTATGACTTCTCTTCCACTCTTTACTAAAAAAATGTTATGGCTCTTTATATCATTTTAACCTTGTCAAATACTCGTCAGTAGGGTGCATCACAATTCGAGCACTGTTGTTTAGCATATGGAAAGGTGGGGTAGGGGAAGAGACGATTACAGTATACATTTCCAAAATGCATTGCTCAACGAATCTGAAATGCAAGGAAACCTCCGATACAATGGGAAGAAAATAAGGCGGGGTTCCTTTTTCGACTAGCTGAGTGTTTACAACATTAAGGGAGGTGACTGAAGACGCGATGGAGAACTCTCTCTCTCTCTCTCTCTGTGTGTGTGTGTGATAAAAATGTAATGTCTAAGCGGAGATCTGCCCCTCAGATGGATTGTTAATTCAGATTTGTTACTCCAAACTAACTAACTTCAAACAAACTTACTGAAAACCAGACTTCTTTATTTAATATAATTACTACTACTTTTGTACTACTACAAAAGGCAGATTTCCTCTGTGTGATCTGAAGCTTCTTTACCCAGCGTTGTTTTAGAGAAGTGGAGGGACTGCTCCGAAGTAAATGGATCACGGATCATTGGAAGTTAAATCCTACTGACATCCATAGGCCTATTTTGAAAGGAGATGGTTTTGGATTTTGCAGCAGAAGCCCATCGCAATTCTTTCACGGGCAAACATCTGGGGCAGAACTGCCATGGGTGTGTTTAGGATTTACTCCTGAGGAAGTGCGTGGGGAATTAGCAGGTTGGCAGCAGATAGATGCAGCGAGAGCGAAAAGGATGCCTGACTAAAATGGCTGTTTTCGCAAGATAGGCCCCACTCGCCTTTTCTTTCTGTGCGATTTTTCTCTTTTCCTGCACCAACCAGCCTCCAGCTGTGCTTGCAGAATCGGGATTTTCTAGTGTTCCGGTTCAGATACCAAGCGGGTAATCCGCTTTCCCGTATTTTAATCCAGATTAAAGAACAGCGTGTCCTAGAGGCACCTGGCCTTCCATTACCTGATAGCTGTTTCGCTGTTGCTGCAGCCTCGCTCAGGCCCCACTCTGGAGCAGTAATTCGAAAACCGAGGCTTTGCGCCAAAAGCTACAGTACCGATTCCAGTCCAAAAAAGAGGAAATAGACGTGAATGGAAGAGGACTATTTACCAACCAGCAATTTACTCTTACCAACACGGTTTGCTACCATTTATATTGTCCTGCCAATTGGTAGTGAAAATCTGAGTATACCTGGTCCGAAATCCTCCTTACCCTGGTAGCATAGGACCCGCTTATCAAGTGGTTTCATGGACGTAATTTTTTTCTCCTATTAACTCATAATTAGGCGTATTTGAGAGTTAACAGCCACACTTAGATTAAATGTCTGTCCATAACTAGCCTGCTATGTACATACCACTCATTTTCAGGAAAGAGGTGGTATCCTTCCTTGAATATATTGGTAGCTGCACAAGACTTTCACCCCTTCCTTTGTATAAGGAAACTACATTTATTTAATAAATTTTGAAAACATTCTAGATATCCGAATAATCTTAAGAAATCTTGAAAGTCACTCCATATACTGTATCATGATGGATATATCATTAAGTTCATTTGGATGTGAATTGCAGCCTACTGTTTTGTGGTAGAGAATACTAGATAGTGAAACCGAGTGCTACAGTCGAGTGTACCTAAATCTACGGAGAGCATTCGTGCCACTGTTTCGTTAATAAATATAAGCTACAGCCAGCGTTACCGGCAAAATTGACTTCAGCACCGTGGACAGCGGTCAGGTTCTGCCTGTTTCCAGTATACAGACAGTGATGGTTTGCCTCCCTTTGTTCACCCGCGGTTTTAGGCCCAGGCTAAACAAAGACAGCCATAAAAATGGATGCTCAAGGGCCACATCACCCACCCACTCTAGCACCGAAATGCTCTGCAGATACTGTATATTATACCACTTTCAAAAAAAGGCAACCACGGGTATCTTAGCTTTCACCCCGCAGACAGAAACCTAGGGATTCTCCAGCTCACCACCATCTGGTGGAGAACAATACTGAGAAACCGAAGTGTCTCCCCGCAGGACCTTCTCTAACTTGACGCAGATTACACTAGATGAGTGTATAATCAACAAACATAGCGATGCCATCATATTATCAAATGAATTTATTTTTTATCCGTCGCCTTTACATGATTTAGGCAAGAAGCTCTGGAAAAACAACAACTGTGAACCTACCTGTGATGGGTAAGAGACATCCCGCCGCACCTTTAATGATAAGGCAAGGTGTCTAGAGGAAATAGGGCGCCCGACACCACACAAATAGGACTAGCGCCTTAGATGGGAGTAGAAGAATTTGCATTGGCTCGGGGCTTTTCTAACCCTGTCTGTGGGGGAGTCAAAGCAGCTCTTCCACGGTGTCTTCAAGCTCCGCTCTTGGCATTCACCGCGTGCCTTAATTGTATGACATTAAATCAAGGTCCGCTGTGAACACGGAGAGGCAAAGCCTCGGATTTGTCACGTTCTCTCTGCGAACAAAATGGCAAGCGACCTTTAAGATGAAAGAAGGCAAAGCAACCCCCGCCCTCATCTTCAGCGCACCTCCCCCCACCCCCCGCACCCCGCTTTATGCTCCGGGCCTGGCTTTAAATTCGAGGCCGCTTCCTTAGCCCATCTGCCAGTTCCACCAGGCAAGAGTCTGCTTAAAGATTGCCTCGAACGCCACCTAGTTAAGCTGCTCTAATGTAGCGAGCTCGTTTTCCCCCTCTTTAATTTCTTAAGACCACAGAATGACACGGCTTTGCGCTGATTGCTCCTGAAGAGGAGAGGATTCCGCCTGCCCTCCCCTCTCCCATCACACGAGCCATTTCTGCGCACCAGGGACATTTAAGCATCTCCATCCTTTCTCTGTTAAAGGAGGGTTCAGGATATCTACCCTATATAAACATATATTAGTCGAGTAGCGCGATGTGCGCCAATGAGAGAGGCAGGATGCGTGTCTACTTGCTTTGTAAAGCGGAAAACATTAACTCGAGAGCACCTGCCCATTCCCGGGAGAGTTGGGACAGCCCATCTGGTTTGGCTACAGGGACTGTGCCGTAGGAAGTGGAAGAGGAAAGAGGAGGAGGAAGAGGAGGAGGAAGAGCGAGACAACTCAACAACAGAAACACGGCTACGGTTAGAGCTTGGCAGCGTTTCAACGGGCGTCAAATCCGCAGTGGCTCTGAACTCTGGAGGACTTCTGCAAGGACGCTGGAACAGGCCATCAGTGATCAAAGAAACCAGCCCGAAACCTGGACAGATCGACCTCTGCCCACTGGCGCCTCTGAAGTTTCGCCTGAATGGCTTTCGCTCAGCTGCTGCCACGCTCTACTCAGATCCCAGTGGAAATGGGTGGTTAAAGGACGTGGCTCTCTTCTCCCAAGTCTTTCGTGGCTGGTGGTATCGGACTCCGGAGCAAGCGGGCGGAGGGCAGGTCGCACCCCGGAGGCCTTCTGCGTCATACCCCCCCGGTGTCCTAGGAAAGAGAAGCAAAGGCGAAGAGGTTAAGGGGGGAGGAACCGACGCCTGAACTTTACGGCTGTCCGACGGCCGAAAATGACAAAGGCAGCTGAGGTAGGGGGGAGGTTATGGGGGATTTAAATAAGCAGGAGGGCAAAGCAAGAGGAGGAAGGGAGGGTCTGCCCCGTCTGAGGAGGAGAGAGGCTGTAGTTCCCTTCTAGCCAAGCAGCAGGAGCAATCCAGATACAATCCGGATCCATTCGGAACGCAAGCAGCACAGTTCCCACTGCTACTAGGACCGCGGGATCGGCCCCAATGACAGCCAGCTACAAAGGACGTTGCCGGAGCTCTGCCTCGGACCCAAGCGGCGTTAACCCTTTGCTTTCTCCCCGTGCAAAACAAAACAAAACAAAACAAAACAAACAAAAACCCAAACAAAATCAAAACCGAGGGAGGCATCAATCCACCATGTGGGAATCGCAACAAAGCAATGTATTAAGGCGCGCGCGCAGGCACACGAAAAAAAGGTTACCCTTCCCCCCCAGTTACACACAACGCCCCCCCCTTACTCAAGAAACAGAGGAAAATCCATCGATCGCCTGCAAACCTTCAGCGAGCCTGATCTCGCCGTGTGTCGCGGAAAGGCAGCCGGCGACCTCCTTTCTTTTCTTTCTGTTTATTTTTTTCCGGGGGGAACTTGGTTCGGAGCGGTCCGGTGTGCGTGTGCGCGCCCCTCGCTCGCTGCTCCAGAATTAGGGATTAATGGCTCTCCAGCCAAACAAATAAGGCATCTGCCTCCCGTACAAGAGGATTACACGGGGCTGCTGACGTCACCAGGCAGGCAGATGTTGGCTCCCAAAGTCCTGATCATCTCCCCGTGTCCTTGAAAGCAGCCCCTGCGCTCAGCCAGCAGCGAGTTCGAGCCCCAGCCGGAGCTCCAGCCCCCGCCCCCGGCTGCCTGGGGGTCTGCTGGGACCAAAAGCCCGACTTAAGTCCCCGCGAAGAGCATCTCCCGCTTCGCCCTTCTTCACGGTCCACCTTTTCCCCGGGCTGAAAGCCTCTCTGACGCCGCCTCAGCTTCGACCTCGCTTCGCTGTGACAGCCCCATCCGGCGCCCAATCTCTGCCCAAAGGAGAGGCTGGACCTCCCCTCGCGGCCTCCATCCGGCCCGGAGGACAAGAGGACACCCTGCTTTCCACAGAGCACAGATCCTGCCCACCCCCTCACCCGCAGCCCTGCTCCGGTTGCCACAGAGTGTCCTCATTTACCAGCAACAGAAGGCTGTCTCGAGCTCCCAGCCTCTCTTGCCCCCACCCCTTCCATGAAATGAGAACAGATTTGCTTTAAATACTCCAGGCGCAGGAGAGAGGAGGCGGGGGGAGGGGCAGGGAGGGTTGATCGCAGCTAAGCCTGCATTATATAAAATCCAGAGTCCTTCCTCATCGCAACGAGGAGAAGGGGGGGGGGGAGCGGCGGGGGGAGGGGGAAGAGAAGAAGAGTTTTGCCCAGTAATTAATGCAACTGCTGTAGATTCTCTAGATTACTGCGGAAGGATTATAGGACGTTCTTCTCCTCTGTGTACCAGCAAGCTGGTGGAACAAACTTGGAATTGGGTGAATCCATACATGCAGGCACACGCATCTCAGCAGACAAGTCGGGGTTTTTTGGGGGTTTTTTTTCATTCTTTGGCAAAGTGAGAACCCAGAGCACCCAAACATCAGCATTTAGCCACATATTGTTTTAGCATCCATGGTGTGTCTCACAATTCCCAACACTTCTTAGCGAGGATGATACAGAAGTACGAGGTGTAATAATAAAATCAGAGACCTCACCCCTAAGGTCATTTGGTTGTCAGGCAGCCGGCTGACTTCCCAAGAGCTGACACGCACGCAGTAGTTAAGGTGGTACAGGGTTGTCTGTCTGTAACCGCCCACAGAGGAAGGACCGATGCTGAGGGCGAGCGCCTCGGAGGCGCGATCCACAAACCTTTCGCTCAGTAGACTTGCGTGACACTGCGCCAGAGTCAATGCGGGCGGCCTGGTGGATTGTCAACACCCAAGTAAATCCTCCAAAGTTTTGGGCCAAGTTCCTTCAACTGTTTATTCCAGAGGAGGTCAGAGCTGCAGCCCTCCTTTCGCAAATCAACCCCCCCCCCAAAAAAAGCGGGGGTGGGAGGCGAAACCATCTATTTGCTTTCAGGAATCCAGGAAAGAACAGCAGTGTCCTTTGTGGCTGCGGTGCTGACACAGTCAAGATAAGGAGTCGCTCTGCTGCTGAGAGATGGAAATGGCAGCCTGTCTCTTTTGCCTCTCTTGAAGGCCTTGCACCCTTAGCTCGTGTGACAAATAGCCAGAGAGAGAGAAAGACTTGGATGGAAACTTCGGGGTTTGGTGTCGTCTCTTTGTGCGGGTTTTAGAAGGCCTGAGAAGGCTTTAAAAGGCTTGAGAAGGCTTTAAAAGCCTGATTTGAACCGAAGAGTAACGCTTTTTGCCTTCAAGCCACGACTGTTGCTTTGCTTTCCTCTAAAGTCGATGACTCATCAGCTCAGTCTCTCCGAATCAAACAATGGTTTCAATCACTCCAGTCCGACAACTAGGCAAAACTCGACCTTCGTGTCCCTTGTGTCATGAGAAGAGCAGATCGCCAATACAGAAGGCGGGGGGAGGGGAGCGAGGCTGCCTTTCGTCTTGCGCTCTATAGATCGTTCCTGTGTTATCTTTGTCTGTCAGTGTGGCATTTAATTTTTCCAATCGGGGAAGTTGGCCGCTGATAAAATCAATTTAATTTATACCAGTGTCACTCAGCTAATGGAAGAACTGAACTGTATCTTTTCTTTTGTCTTAGAATTCGAAAGGATACAGAAACACACACACACACACACACACAAGCGCTTTCTTTGGCTGGTGACAAAAAAAATGTGTGCGGTTTTGTAACTGCTTAAGAATGGTCTTTCACGGCTTAGTCTGCAGTGGGGCATGGCAGAGGTGCTTCTGCACGGTTTGACACATTATACAACTGTATGAGATGGGATGGGGGGGGGGGGACGAAGACACGCAGCACAGACGTTCAAGAATGGCAGTTCCACCAAATGCCTGCTTGGAATGATGGCCTCCAGGACGATAATATTGATATTATTATTCCATCGAGATAATCCTACTTTAATATCCGTTCGCTGTCCATGGTTTTGATCTCTATGAGGAGCGACAGAAAGGGGTCCATTTTAACGCATGCACATCGCTTTGCTTTCCACAGTTTCGATTTATTTATTTTTTGTTTTGTTTTAGCAGGCTGTCATAAGGCGAATTTTTTTTTAATGCTACATTTCTCCCTGATAAATTCTTGTTTTCTTAACAATAACACTGACATTAAAAGGAAAGGTTTTATATAATAAATACTGTCTTAGCCAACAGAAAGTGAATACTTTTTTTAAAAGTTATCATGGGCGTTCCTGTTGTTTTAGTAAAGCTGTAGATTACAGTACGGATTTCAGCAGGATGTAAGGAGTGTAGAGACAGAAACGCGCAGAGATTCATTGGTTGGTCAACGGAAACCACTTTTCTGCTTCTTGGCTATACGAAACACTGGTGCACCAATGTCTAACAATTATACACGACTTCGATGCGAATATAAATAGAATACGTAAAAAAAGGCAGTAACAGAACTGAAAAGAATTATCGATTCTGGAGAAGTGGAGCCTTTTAAAAAATATATTTTAAAAATTGCTACAAGAAATTAAACAACCCAAAGCATTTTAAGCAAAAAAACATATGCACACAGATTTCGATCTTAATAAATCACTTATTTCTGCCAGGATTTCTACAACTTTACGAAACCGGAAGGACAATCTTCCGGATGGTCATTATTTCCGCACAGCAGAATATCTCATTTTTTGCAATATCTTTCGAGTCCGTAACAATTAACTGAAAGCAGCAGCAGCAGCATCAACAACAAACCCGTTTCCTTATGCACGGACTGTGTGCCATTTATTGGCTCTAAGCGTTCAGCCTCCTACTGAAAATGAAAAACGGCACACAGCGGTGAACTGTTGCGATCAAAATTCCCCCACACCAGGCGGAGCGCAACGTCTGAGAAAGGAAAAGCATCTTATTCTGCCCCCCCCCCTCGCGCCCTCCTACTATAGGACGATGCTTTCTCTAAGTTAGCTCCCAGTCTGCCCTAAAAAACTGTGATCTTCCGCTTGGGTGATATGGGGCGAGACTCAACCCGAGACTCTTTCCCCATGAACAGGACAGATGGCTGCCTCGCAGCCCCGCTGGTCTCCAAGGCGGGCCGGCTGACTTTTGCGCATGGGTCACCATCGTGGAAGAAGCAGGGCCGGCTCCGAGGCATGCATGGGCGTCTTCCGCACTGACAGGAGGAGGAAGAGAACCAGAGGGCGAGATTTGCAGCTCTCCAGCGAGCGAGGGGCTCCTTTCAAAGGACCAGTGGGGTTTAGGAGAGGGATGCCTCTTCTCTCACTCTCCTCCCTCCTTCCTCCCCTCCCAGAAAAGCCCGGCCTCAGCACAATGGCCCCTCGCCATTTTCCCCGGGCATCACAGCACAAAGCCGCGGCGCGCAGCTTCAGCACCACACAAAGGAAGGCCCGTCGGAAGGCTTTCACGCTGCCCTTCCGCCAGCACCGCCACCTTGGAAATTGTCCCCACGGAGAGAGAGATCCCGGAGACGCGCGCGCCCACACCAGTGTAGGCGAGCGGGGAGGGGGCACAGACCGAGGCGGCCATTGATCTGCCTGGGTTTTAGGGGAACCTCTCACCAAAGCGGCAGAAAGAAAGAGAAAGCGGTGGTGGGAGGGAGTCCTGAAGGCAGGCCAGCCCCGTGCAAAAGCAAGCAAGCAAGCAAACAAAAACACGCATTATTACTGTTACGATTTTGAATGGTGGCGTCCCAACCGAAAGCTGAACCGCTCCCTCTGCGCACCCAAGCCCGCAGGTCTCTCCAAGCAGCCGCGCACCACTCGGCTCAGCAAGCGCCTCTGAGCGCCCACCGATCGGGCAGCAGCCGGTGGTTTTCCGCCCGCCTCCACCGACGCCCCCCACCCCCACCCTGTCGGGTTATAATCTCCCCAGGCAGACCTCGACTTGCCCATCTGCTGCTCGGCCCCAGACGGCACGTGAGGGGGCTCACTCTGCCGCCGCCCCGCCCCACAACCCGCGGGCCGCGACTCTCGGGCCTTTCCTGCAGCCACCGCTGCCCCCCCCCCCGTCTTCCCGTTGAATTTGCCTCCCGGCCGGAGAGGCAACCCCCAAAGCCCCGCGACGGCCCGGGTTGTGCCAGCGACGCCTCTTGCAGCGGTACTTACGGCGGTCAGTCAGTCAGTCAGTCAGTCAGTCAGTCAGTCAGTCAGGCTAGGTGGGAGAGGGAGAGAGAGGGAGCCGTTGGTAGTCCCAGGCGCTAGAGGACGAGGCGCGTCCGTACGCCCAGAGGGAAGGTCTGCAGAAAAAGGGCCTGTCCGGCACCTTTGGCCGGGAAGATGCGGGTCGCTGTCGGCTTGACATCCAGCCGGGAAGCGGAGCCTGCTCGCCTCCCCGGCTGCCTCCCCGGCTTGTTGGCTGCGCTGCTGCTGCTGCAGCGCCGCCTCGCTGCTCGCCCCCTCCTTCCTCTGGCGCGCACCCGGCGTCCCTCATTCCTCTCCGCTTCCAATAGAGGGCAGGTCGCTTCCTGCATCCTAATCAGCGGCATCAGGCCTCGGTTCCCACTTCGCAGGCACCTCTTTAGCAACCCCACGGGGGCTGCTGCAAGCACAAAAGAGCAGCTCTGGCCGCTGCCTCCAAGATGTGTTACATGGCCGCGGCCTGTCCTCCATGCGGGTCGCTTCCACCACTGCTACCACCCTCTCCTTCTCCCTCCCTCCCTTCCTTCCCATCTCTCTTTGGCATAATGAAATCATGGGTGTCTGCCTCCCCCTCTGAAAAAGATCACGTCGGAGTTGGAGTGGTCGGAAAATTTATCGTTATGCGCGCGCGCGCAGGCAAGAGATGCGTGTAAACTGCTGAGCCCCCCCCTCTCCACCTCGGACCTCCCTCACCCTACCCCGCATGCTCCCCGCATCCCGCAAAGGTCACACAACCCTACAATCCGCACAATTACTTTCCCGTACAGTCCGGAAAGCAACAAAATCTCTCCGAAAGGATTACAGGCATTTTCCAAAGGGGAAAAAGGAAAAAAAGATAGAGGACTTTAATCTTAAATAGAAGGGGTGCGTGTTTGTCAACAAGATATTAGATTCCGAACAAATATCCAGGATTAGAAATATATTTATTTAATCTAGTCACCCACAAACGTAGCATTGCAATCAAACAGCGGAGCTCAGCTTTTGAGATTTATGTCTTGCACATTCATGCAGAGCCCCACGCAGTCTTTATATTTCAATCGCTTAAGGAGGTTGCTGTTGTTGTTTTAAAAAATTGCGCTCTGTACCTTTTAAAGGAAAACACGCATATGTACATAATGAGGTGGATGTTTTCCCCTTTAAAAACATTAATCTCTTATTTATTGAGAACCACAGACATTTACTGAACGAGTACGTTTTAGTCAAATATAAGGGGATTGTTTTGTTGTTATTATTAAAAATGCAAGATTGATGTACAGTATTGAGCCATAGTAACACACACACACGCAGAAAAGACACGTGCACTCAAGGCAGAGGTAAGGGCTCCTAGGCACAGCGCCCCTCCTCCCGCCCGCCGGCCTTTCGGAACTGGAAGCTCTTCCCTTTGCGGATTATTCCCCCCCAATGCCGATTGACCGCCTGCCTTGCTAATGTGGAGGCAGGGAACTCCGGGGCGGGAGAGTCTTCTGTCAACAGGCAGGGAAATGAGATGCTAAAAAGACTCCGGTGTAGTTCCTTGGGCATCGAGGAGCTTCCTGAAGCGGGCTGGCCTTGGGGCGGGGGGAGACAAGGATAGAAGGAGCTCTGGGGCTGTCAATGTTTCCAAAGCAAACCTTCTCTCTGTTAATAACGCGCATGACCCTAAGGAAGGGCAGTGCATGCCTTTCCTCCCAGGCTGGTCCATTGCGTAGGATAGGTCACCAGGGAGATGTCTCTCTCCCCCCACACCTTGGGAGGGGTGTCTCTAAGCCTTGGTTATATAAAATTTCCCCCTTGGTGCTTTCTTTGCCGCCACCCCTCCCGTCAGCAGATTCCAACTGTCCTAGCTCAAATGGGTCCTAATCCGACTCTAGGGGAGATTAAAGAGCCAGAGATAGCTGTATTTAGGATTACCAAAACGAAATGAAGGAATCTAATCCTCCACCTCTCTCTCCCCCCTCCCTTCTCTCTCTCCCCCCCGCCGCACATGTATTTTCTAGTTTTAGTCATGATTTCTCTCTGTCTTTCTCTCTCAGACCTCATGTTACCTTTGGGTGTTTTTAAGTAAACGACATGAAATACGTGGAAGGAAGGGAGACGCGGCTAGACGGATCTCGAATGGCGCTTATGCTTATGGCTTGGTGGAAATTCACTGGGTCAAGCCATGCCGGAAGGCAACTGAAGATGATGGGTTAAGAAGGGACGGGTCGCCAGGTGCCCGTGGATCTCCGAGGGGAGATTACAGTTTCTTCGAGTTCTTCGCCTCGTGGTAGAAACTGGTTAATAGCGAGCATCCAGCTGTCCGGACTACCTAAGGCCTAACGGAAAGATACGAGGAAAGTGGAAGCGATCGTATCTACTATTAAAAACACTTGGCGTGTAGGAAATGGTTCCGTTCTGATAGCAATTCACAGCCCTTTCCGGAGATGCTAGGCCAAATAAATTAAAATAAAATGGAATTAATATTAGGGGCTTGCATTTATTCCTCCTTCAAACAAATGAGAAGAATATTCACTCAGAATGGTACATCCAGATCGAATGGGTTTTTTAATGGTTTTTTTTATGGTGTGGGGGACAGATGTGTGCAGTGTCAGAGACCAAGTTGGGGGTGTGTGTTGGGGAGGAAATAGTTGAAATAGTGTTGAAAAATTCTGCCTGGAGATTAGAACTCCTTTTTGGCTGTCAATAATCTCCTCGTGGAATCAGTAGCGAAGCCTCCCATGAATTCCACGGTTTCTGGATCTGCCGCAGTGGTGTAGTGGAACATTTCATTTTAGAGCAGGGGCTGTGACGTAATCTCCTGGAGCGATTGCTCCGTCTCTTGTAGTGATGATGTCATCTCTTGAGATGATGATGCCATCTCCCCGGGCAATTTCCCGCGCCCCAAGAAGCTAAGCGGAGGAAGAGGCTGGCTACGTTGGCGTAGCTGCGGGTTAAAGGTTAAACTGCCCCTTTTAATTTGAAACATCCCAAAAAAGAAAGAAGTCCTTTTTATTATGACCAAGCTTTCGAGTTCTCCAGAGCTCCTCATTAGGCTGTGTTAAACCAAGTGGGAGTGAGATTAAAACCTGACTTGGTCTTGATTCCACACTGTCTGCACTAGTCATAGTTGGTAACGGTTTGTCTAGGGCGCGGCTATGGGGACTTTATTGTGGGGACACGAAGAGCGCCTGCACTCCAGAATTTGCCGCTGACTGTGAGCTGCCCCACTTTGAATTCCAGGCCAGCTCCATTGTTTATAGTTCCTAGCTGCACTGCAACCCAGCCTACGTGACCGGTGGTGGGGATTTGAACGAGTTTCCCGTCCCCTTATTCCGATTCCGAGGCAGCGCCTATAGCTCAATGCCTGCTACAACCAGCGAGGCATTTCTCCGGACAGGGCCGCGCTAGGGGGCGGGAGAAGAGCGCTCGGAGCCCAAGGTGTTCTTTGTGATGTCGTCACAAGGGATATTAGCATATCAATAGGGGAGAGGGAGAACTACGCGCGGGGGAGTGAGTGGACGCCTTGGCCCTCCCTCTTCCCTTCCTTAGCTTTGCGGTGGATCTCCAAGCCATCCAATCCTAGGCTAGGCTAAAAGTGCAAAGAAAGGCAACCAACGTGTGTGGACCACCAGCTCCATCCCTTTGTCTCCCCAGCCCATTCGGCGGACAGAAACCATAAGCACCCCAGTCTCTTCCCGCACTCGGGTCCCCAAGGCACCCTGAGACACCCCAACCCCCACCGCACACTTTAAAGGACACGCACCCAAAGATTGGGAGGAACTGTAGTTTCTTAAGGGTGCTGGGAACTGTAGATCTCCCAGGAGCAAACTACAGTTCGCAAGTTGGGAGGGAGGATGTGCGTTTCACTTCTCCCTTGGCGGCTTTAGGAAAGCCTCGGGTTTTCACCTGTAAAATGGGAACAATGCTGATAGACCTTACTGAGCGGCTGAAAAACACTCAACACCCAAGGAGCCTCTCAGACGGCGGGGTGGGCAGAAAGAAACGTTCACATTGCTTAATTTTCTTCACTTCGCTTTTCCTGTGTCTGGGAAGTTTGGAAGATCATTAATGACCCCATCTCGAGGATTGGAAGTAGCAACAGCGGCAGTGATATTATTTCGAGTAGTTTGATCAATACTTGGGCAACGCTCGTGGGCCGAAGTCGAAGCGCTTTTGAGATCAATTCGATTTGATGCGAGAGTGAAGCTCGTGTCCGCCTCCCCTTGAAATCCATTGGACTGAAATGTGCTGGCCTTTGGTGCTATTTCCCTGATCTCTCCACCCTTTTGCGATCCTTTACACGCTTAACACCCCTTGGACTCAAAAGGTCTCACTTCTGAGATGACACGTCTAGCATTGCACGGCCAGTGTTTGTTGTCGCTCTCAGACGTCACCAAACTGGCTTTTCCTCTCTCTCTCTCTTCTCTCCCTGACTCGACCTTGTCGACTTCTCCCTCGTGATCGCTTTTCTCTCCGCCTACCTTCAGCCTCCCGTCTTGGTCCCAGATCCACGCCAAACGGATGTAAACGTTATGGCAATGGGGGTGGGGGTGGGATAAACTGAAAAAGGAGAAATTGCTGTTGAGTGATACAGCTGTTACGAAATCTCACACAAATAAACGGCGCGCCCTGCCTTTTCCAACCACTTCCCAAAAGAAAAGAACGGGGGGAAAGGAAGGGAAGAAAGATCTGAACTCGAGGATTTAAAACCCAGCCTGGAGTCGCTCACAAACGGGTGCACATTCTGAGTGGACGCGTGTTTCTGTGCTCAGTACAGTAATACCGCGCTCGCCTCTGGCTACCGAGCTGGAGACGAAGCGCCACTTAGGTTGCAATCTAGGCAGTGAGTCCCATTGAACTGAATGGGGGTTACTTCTAACAGGAAACGTATCAGCTTCCATAAAAGCAGGTCCGAATCAAGGCACGTGGTTTGAACCTGCTGGGTCAGCCAAGGGAGAGTTTTGGAAGGCTGCCCTATGAACTGGGAGTAAATCTGATTGAAATCAACGGGACTTACTGCGGAGTAAATAAGAGAGCGGAGCAGGTGTCGTTGTTGCTTTAACTGCCTGCCGCAGAATAACTCTTTGCTTTTCTTCCTTTTTTGGGGAAAAAGAAATGAGAAGTCAGGTTTTGCCTTGCCAGATTAAAAAAAAAAAAACCGAATGAGTGAGTAAAGTTTACGATTAAAATAATGGTCTCTAGTGGTCTCTCTCCCCTGTGTTCTTCAAAACACGCGCGCGCGCACCAGCTAGGCAAAGTAAACTCTTGTTCCAAGTTGCTAGTGCTGTCGATGGAAATGAGGTAGTCAAGAAGAAACAGTGGCGAAGGCCTCGGCTTTGCCTCCCTCCCAACGAAGCATTAGAGAGGCCCTTTTGTGGCTGCAGCAGCGGCAGCGCACCATTTTGACCTGGAAAGGCACAACAACATCCTGCTTTGCTTGAGCTGAATTCAAAAAGCCTGAGGGATGTAAACGCGGGGTAGGAGGGTAGGAGGCGCGGGAATCACCCATTCTGAATCTGTTTCTAGAAAATCCAGGCTAACAGCCATCGCGGAAAGGGGGAGGGGGGGGGAAGAGGCGGACAAAAAGAAAAAGAAAAGTCCAGGGCTGCTGCAAAAATTCCCTTTCTGACCGGGATGTGAAAAGGGGCTTTACATTCTGTGTGAAATCTCCGTTGTTGTTTGGCAAACAATGGGCGACTGGAAGGCTGAGGGAATGAATAGGCAATCCGCAGGATGCGTGCGGGTCAGTGCTTGGGGTCTCCGTCCTAAAGCCCTCTTTCTCAGCTTGCCACAATAAAGTAGCATGAGGTTTTAAGGCTTTGCTGGGTCACCGGCCATCTCCTATTATTCTACACTTCACAACAACAACACACACACACAATCCAGCCCCCCCCCCCCCCGTTAATCAGCACTGACCAGAGGCCCCTTTTGGAAACAAGAAGAGCAGAGTTGAAGAAAGACTTTCTCTCTCTCTCTCTCTCTCTCTCTCTCTCTCTCTCTCACACACACACACACACACACACACACCCTCAACAGGCCCTCCTGAAAGCAAGATCTCCCATTGGCACTTTGGACCAAAGTTTTCCACCCCCCTTTCCTTTTATCATAACAAAGCTTCCAGCTCAGACCACAAGAGAACTGGACTTTTCTCCCCCTGTTTCTGGCCTTCTCATTCTTTCTCTCTCTTTCCTTGGCTCTGAAGATGATGGAGACTTTGTTGCAAGTAAGGATGCCTTTAGGTCAAATGGTCCAGGCCTAGCTGGGAGCTGAGATTGATCCTGGAAGGGAAAGCTGCTTCCTGAGCATCTACTTTGGTGAGGGAGTTAAAAATGGAAAGGGGTTTGGGTGTGTGTGTGTGTGTGCGCGCAACTGGGCCATGTGCTTTAGAGCTGATGGATTAGATGTCATTCTTGAAGTTGTCTGAGGATTTCTTTCATAGTATAGTGAATTGACTCTGGCTGGAGTTTGTGATGCCTAGTACTGTCCAGTGTAGAATGCTTGCTACTAACCTGAAGAGACTATTTTGTACATTAAAATGGTGGGGAAATTATTTCTCTATGAGCAGAAATGGCAAAAGACCTTCCCAACTCTACAGTGTTATGATTCTATGATATGTGATTATGATTCATGCTTTAAAGTATAAATGACTGTTTCTTTGTTTGGGTATTTTTTAAAAGTTCAAATTTATTTTAAGGTGAAGGATTTACTGAATTGCCCAGAAAGCAAGTCTCTATATAATCTGCAATGTATGGGTATAATAACTTGTCGATGCCTATATATCAAACCCATGAGAGGTCCCCCCCTTTAAAACAATAAATTTGGTACTACTGTTTCTCCCTCCTAAATGCAATTCATGAGAGGTTAGTCCCACTGAATTTACCTTCAAGGGCATGGTTAAGGCTGCAGTCCTATGCACACTTATTTGGGAGTAAGCACCATTCAACAAAGTGGGACTTGCCTCTGAGGAAACAGAGATAGGACTGAGTTGTAAAGGAGCAATCATGTGCACACTTGGGACTAAGTCAGTGGGGCTTACATCCAAGTAAGCATGCACAGAATTCTACAGCACATTTAATTTGATTGGAAGCAAGATAGCTTCTTCTTATTTTCTTTTTGGGAAAAAAAAAGGGGGAATAGATAGTTTTCTCTGCCAGACTAAACTGCCCAGGCTTTGCAGTTGTTAAAGGGCAGAGTCTTATATGTACCTGAGTGGAAGAAAGCAATTTGTACCTGTGAAGAGACTGTACAAATTGAATCCCTTGTGCATCTTAGGGTGGGGTAACTTATGCTTTTCAAATGATTTATTCTGGGGTGTGGGAGAACTTGCTTTCTTAAAAGGATTCTTTTCAATTTACAAAACGGTGGAGGATATTTTTTATTAAATAATTTCTAAAAAGAAAAAAAAAATGTGTGAATCAGGGTGGTATCGCTAAACAGGTAAAAGCACTCAGATAAACTTGAAAGAAAGTATCTGCACAATTATCTAGATGGGATTCTTTGTGGTATGCATATTCAGGGGTTTTTTTTTGGACTGCAGGGGCCCACACTCAGGGCTTTACTGATGAAGACAAGGAAGATCTTTTATGACACCACCTAAGGATTTCCCCTCATTCACACTGGGAACCCCAAGACTTGCACCATTTATGAGATATTCGCCTCCCTGCTTACAGTAGTAACATTGTCTGTCTCCTCTTTTTTGTCCTCTCAGGATTGTGTTCCTCAGATTTTGCAGAAGTTGACATTTCAGTAAAGGAGTAATCAAGTGTTATCTAAATTATTTAGAGCCTGGGATTAAAGGCCTTAATGCTGAGTGCTGACAAGCTTTCAAATGTAGTCTGGGGAGGGAAAAAGTTTTGTATTCTCTCCTCTCTGTATAGACTTTGAAAATAATTTCGATATGTACTGTGAATTGTTTTTATTTTTTAGAATTTATGCACAGGGAGGATGAATAATTCTTTTACAAGTCATTCTCCAAAGGAATTAATAAGACCCTCCAAAATACAACCCAAGCCTATTACACCCAGGATTGTGGCATCTGTAATGCCATTCTTTTAGAAGATCAGTTGCTTTCATAGGTACTTGTTTTTAAAAAGAGCCCTATTGTTTTGAAACTCTTTGTTGGTTTGGTACACAGAGTGTGCATTAATTCAGTAAATCTTCATATTTTTCCTGTTAATCTTCTGCATTTGGAAGCTTTGATCCAGCATTCCTTGTCTTCCCAAACTCCCACTGACTTCCTTCTCATGTGTACCACAGAATAACTGTGACAGTTAATCACAACATTTAACCTTCTCATTTAATGTTGATAAATGTCAAATTCTACTTCAGCATATGGCTTCGGGTGGGTGATTTGAATATATGTTTATTTAACTTAGATTTTCTTCTTTTCTTCTTTTTCCTCCTTTTTTTTGTAAAGGCAAGTTACCATATCAGTAAATTCTACTATAATGGTATACACAATTTCCCATTCATTTTCATATGTTGTAGTACAGGGAACAGATTGCAGTATATTTAAATGGGGGGTAGCCTGGTGTGAATTTAATGCATGGTACCAGAATGAGATTCTCTTTGACATACCATTTAGAGCTAATATTATCTTAGATAATGGGCAACTTTTCCCTGGTTTGCTGACAGAGAAAAGGAAAATGTCAAGGTTAGGTTTTGCAAAGTGTTATATTTGAATAACATTCACATGTTCTCCTAAATTAGTAAGATTGCCCCCCCTTACTTGTATTAATATGCCATTTTATAAGGTCAAATTCTACCACATTTTCTCATGCTGTGGAGTACGGTATTCTATCATTGGCCTCATCAACTTTAAAGTGTAGACTCTTGATGCTGGGAGGAATGGCTATACTTGTTCCATAGGGATGTATGGGAGTGCTTGTAGCAGAAAGGGAGAAAGGCTCCTCATATATTACAATATCCTTACACAATTCTCTAGTGACATAAATTACCCATTTCTGATTCATAGAAAGTGTCATTAATCAAGTAGCATTGGAATAAAGATGCGCACAAAGTCATGATTAGGTGATTGTACCAAGTGTTGAAAATGTTGAATTTAGATGTTAACCATCTGAATGTGTTTTAAATTTTTTTTATAAGGCATGAAATGGTGGGGAAACTTAGTTTCTGGTGGACAGTAGGAATATGCCGTTTACAGTAGAATCCTACACATATCTGCTCAGAAGTGTCTCACAGAGTTACTCATTGTGCTGTTTGTGAATGACTTTAATAGATTTCATGGAGATGGCAGGGATCAAAGCTGCATAAAAAAATATGTGCTCTGCCACTCAGCTAAGGTCCTTCCTCTAGTATAAAAGTTGTGTCAAGGTATCATCCTAGAAAACACATTATTTGTTCTCAATGGGACTGACTTCAGAGTAGATGTGTATAGAGTTGTGCTATCACTGGATTAATTGGTTAGACTGCCGTGCATCCCATACATGTCTACTCAGAAGTCATAGAATCATAAAACTATAGGGTCATCTAGTCTCACCCCTGCAATGCAGGAATCTTTTACCCAACATGGGGCTCAAACCCACCACCCTGGGGTTAAGGGTCTCATGCTCTACTGACTGAGCTATCCAGCTCTACATCAGTCTCATAGAGCTAAATAAGGCTTACTCCCTGGTTAGTGGGTATAGCCGCCTGAATCAGTTAAAATACTTTGACGGGTTAAAAAAAGATGCTTCCAATTGCAAAGGCAACAGATTTCCTAAAATGCTGTTTTTGTTTTTGTTTAATCTATTTAACCTGGTAAGCTGCTTTAAATCAAGTCAGGCTATTTGTTCAGCTGGTCCAGTTTCACCTGTTCTGACTGGCAGCTTACCATTATAAATATAACTTATATTTAAAATCAAACCCCCACCCAGTGTTTTGGAGAATCTATTGCCTGGTTATTTGGTGGGGGGCACCTTTTAATCCATCAGAGTATTTCAATTGATTCTAGGAGAGGTCTTGCCCACTATCCTTTTGAAATGGAGATGCAAAGGATTAAAACCGGGACCTCCTGCATGGAAAGTGCTCTATGACTGAGCAGTGGTACTTCTCCCTACCAGTACGAAAACGGTGGGGTAGGTGTCGTCCAAGAAAAGGCATTCTTTCTTTCCCACATAGGTGAGGATTCTTCTCTTAAGAGGGCGCCTGCTGTGACATGTGCATTTGCCATATAGAAACACAGAATGCCCTTCCCCCCTTTTGAAACTATTGTTTTTGTTTGTATGTAAATTTAAGCAAGTGATTGACTAGTAGCACAGTCCTAAGCAAAGCCCGTTTGGATCAATGGGGGAAATGTGCTGCTTTTGATTCATTGGTTAAGAGCGGTTCCCTCGCTGCGAGAAGTCAAGTTACAGGGAACCAGGCAGAGGGCCTTTTCGGTGGTGGCACCTGCCCTGTGGAACGCCCTCCCACCAGATGTCAAAGAGAAAAATAACTACCAAACTTTTAGAAGACATCTGAAGGCAGCCCTGTTTAGGGAAGCTTTTAATGTTTAATAGGTTATTGTATTTTGGTGTTTTGTTGGAAGCCGCCCAGAGTGGCTGGGGAAACCCAGCCAGATGGGTGGGGTATAAATAATAAATTATTATTATTATTATTATTATTATTATTATTAGTTAGATGACCATTCCAGTGGCTAGACTAGCGCCCCCCTTTAAAACAACAAACATCCAAAAGCTATCAGAGTAGCTTGACATTTCAATGATTTCCAAAGCTTATTTTGATATAGAACATTCATAGGACTGTGCATTTGGAAGGGACCCTGGCGATCATCTAGGCCAACCCCTGGCAATGCAGGAATATGCAGCTATGCATTCAGGGACTGAGCCTGCAACTTTGCGTTATTATGCTTTTTTTGGCATACAACTGTCCCCAGTTTTCCATATTAAAACACTGGGATTATTTATATTGTATAGGCTTTTTATTTTTAAACCTATCAAATTAAAGTTGCCCCTCTTGCGGTAAAACAAAATCTTACCACAAGAGCTTGCTTGGATAACAAGAAAGTCACATTGTTTCCAGATAGAAGCAGCTGTTAAGGAAGGTGGGAAAGAAAGGGGGAGACAATGTTACTTGGGAGCTGGAATAACAGCAGCCGCAAAGCTTGGCTCTTACGGTAAATTGTAGTACATTGGTACCTTGGTTCCCAAACACTGAAAACCTGGAAGTACGTGTTCCGGTATTCGAATGTTTTTCAGAAGCTGAATGTCCGGTGCGGTTGTCGTCTATTGTTTCCAGGGCACCTGCACCAATCAGAAGCCGTGCCTTGGTTTTTGAACATTTCAGAAGTCAAACGGACTTCTGGAATGGATTAAGTTTGGCACATTTGTTTTTGCTATTTATTTTGCATTTTTGTGGCTTTTTTTTTAGTTAATTTGTTTTGGTGACTGTGTGGAACCCAGTTCAGCTACTGATTGATTGATTGATTGATTGATTGATTGTGTGACTGCCGAAATCCAACCCATCCAAACAATGACTATCATTTTAATTTTTATCATCTACAATACTGTCTTATTTATTTTATAGTACAGTACATTGATTATTGTTTTCATTTTATGGATCAATGGTCTCATTAGATAGTAAAATTCATGTTAAATTGCGGTTTTAGGGGTTGTTTTAAAAAGTCTGGAATGGATGAATCCATTTTGCATTACTTTCTATGGGAAAGCGCGCCTTCGTTTTGGAATGCTTTGGTTTTGGAAAGGACTTCCGGAACGGATTAAGTTTGAGAACCAAGGTACCACTGTATGACTCCCAGAGGTCCTTCAACCACTCTTTCCACATCCCTGTTGGTGTGTGAGTAACGGAACTGGTGTGTGAGTAACGGAACTATAGAAAAGAGCAAAATAAGTCTTGGAAAGGAAGCACCCTCATGAAAATGATAAGACCCATCATCACAGATACAGGTCTGGTTTGTACCACCCCCTTTCATTTTTATTTTTGTCCAGTGCTGACAGGAGTGCCAAGCCAATGTGACTGTACTTGCCAATCTCATTTTTAATTTCCTCACTATGCGGTACCGTATGCACTTATTGTGTAAGGGAATTAAAATGGTGGTTCTGGCAAATCTAGCCATGTGGGTCCAGTGCTCTTGTCAGTGTGAATATTCAGATAAGCCTCCCAGGTGTGTGCATGTAGGTCTATTCCAAAGGCCACTCAAATGTGAAGAAGCCAGCCCTGGCTGATCAGTGGTCACTAACTTAGGGCTCTCAAAATGTTAGGCAGGGGCTCTGTACTGGAACCTGGCAATCCTATCTGACACCACTATTGACTGATTGAAAGCTGCCTGTAGCCATTCCCAATGTCAAATTTCAGAGAGGGCATTCCCGGTGGCAGCCTCTAAGCTATGAAATTTCCTCCCCTCAGAGGTGCATCTGGTACCTTCATTGTATAACTTCCTTCCTAGGTTTAAGGTCCACCTCTTTATGATGGTCTTTGACAACTATGGTTTGTAGGATCCATGTGATTCTTCTGATTGAAAAAGAGTGGTACCTCGGGTTACATACACTTCAGGTTACATACGCTTCAGGTTACAGACTCTGCTAACCCAGAAATAGTGCTTCAGGTTAAGAACTTTGCTTCAGGATAAGAACAGAAATTGTGCTCCGGCAGCGTGGAAGCAGCCGGACGCCCCATTAGCTAAAATGGTGCTTCAGGTTAAGAACAGTTTCAGGTTAAGAACGGACCTCCAGAACGAATTAAGTACTTAACCTGAGGTACCACTGAACTGGTTATAATCTTGTGTTTTTATATTGCTGTAACCCACCCTGAGGCCTTATGCTGAATGGTGAGTACAAAAGCTGCATAATAATAATAATAATAATAATAATAATAATAATAATTCAAATGCACCACAAGCTTGTCAGCAAATGGCAGGTGGTTGAGGGAAAGCCGTATTATTCAGTGCTGAAGGACATACGCAAAAAAATGAAAACAGCCTGTTTTGGGGTTTTTTTAAGTTAACAGGATACTGATATTCCAAATATGGGAACTAGATAATGTGATGCCCTCTAGATGTTTGAACTGTGAATCCCATCAACCCCAGCTAGCATGGCCAATGGTCAGGAATGATGGATGTTGTAGGCCACAACATTTGGAGGGCACCATGTTGACTCCACCTGGCCTAATGAGCCTTGTTTAAATGCAGGGGCTTGTTCCTGAACACCATCTCTTATCTAGGTCGATAGGAAATTGATCATGCCCACCATTGGCTCTGCTCTGCACTCTCTTTGACTTTTGTGACTAGAACGCACAAAAGCTCTCATCAATAAATTATGCCAGCCAGGCATATTTGCATAGATTCACTTAATTCTCTTTAATTTATTCCAGTGGTGAAATTAAGATTTCATAGAAATCACGTTGTTTGTATCCTGCCTTTCCTCCAAGGAGCCAAGAATAGCATTCAGGCTTCACAACAATTCTATAAAATAGTGTGGGTTGGAAAACAGTATCTTTACAAGGGGTGAGAAAACTGCTTTGAGGGTGTTGTTGTTTTTTAACCATCAAGTGGTATATACATTTTAGGAAACAATTAAATTATGAAATAAGAAAGCATTTGCCACAGATTGATGCTGACCTGTGAGGTAAAATTGTCATTTGTAAGGGCTGAGGCTCATGTGGACTAGAGCAGTAATGGGAAGGAGCAATATATGGAGGGAGGAAAAGCTTGAGGCATGACAAGTGATAGGGAAGAATGAGGAAGGCTTATATGTTGGTCAACAGGAACACACACAGGGGCACACAGCAGATGTGGATACTTCTGGCTGCCCTCTAGCATACAACACAACTGGAACAAAAGGGGTAAAACAAAACAGGAATGTTTTCGAGGAATAATACAGACCCCATGGTGACATCAGGACTCGACAGCTTGTCAGTCATGCAGGGGGTGGGCAGCCAGAACATCTGATGTCCTAGCTAATGTTTATTTCTGCTTTTGACCTGCATCTTTTGGTGTGTCCCCCCCTTCAACCGAGAACATACCTTGAAGGGAAAAGTGGGGGAATGGAGATGGGAGTTTCTCCTTTTGCCACATTACATATTTATTTTCTGTCATATGAGATCCTGCTGCTACTGCTTTTACCACAGATAGTTTGGGCAAGGCAGGGACTGAAACTTCCCCAAATATCTGAGCCAAAAGCTAACAGCAGCTGTAGAAATATCACAATCTCTTAATGGCTGCTGAGCTGATGATATTATTTAAAATAAAAATACAGTAGTGTGACATTCATAAAGACACGTGGAAGCATCCAGGATATCTGCTGTAAACAGAGTGTTGTGAATGAAAACTCAATGGCAAACTGCTAGTTTATTTACATTTTTAAACAAGATCTCTATAGTTGTGTGTGTGTGTGTGGGGGGAAATAGCCCATTTATAAAGAGTTGGATGGTGCTCCTCCTCTATGTCAAATCCCATTTATCTGAGTGTTACTGGCGTGTTCAATAGAGGAAGTGTGTCCTGCACACATTCTGCCTCAGCGTGGAGAACCGGTGCAAGGAGTTCACAGCCCCACAGCTGAGGTTGTGGGGAGAGGAGAGAGCGAGAGAGGCCCCCCTGGGGCCAGTTCAGACAAAAAGCCAAGAAAACAGCAGGAGACCACAGTCAGGGGAAGAAGGCCCCAAGCTATGTGCCTGGTGTTAAAACAGCAAAAATAGTAAGGGCTTCTTTTTTTGGGGGGGGGGAGGGGAAGAACCAATATGGTGACAATTTTCAATTGTTGAGCCTCCATATAAATTCTTACCAACTCTGGTTTTGCATAACATAGTAAGGGAAAGCGGATACATCAGTCCCAGTTCCATTTAGAATAATTTTGGACCCTGTGAAATCAAGTTTGCGTATTGTGAAAAACCCCATCCCTTCCCATCCATAAAGGTCCCAAAGATCTGTACTGAAATAAGTGAGTATAATTTAATAAAATTATGTGGCATCCTGGCATTCTCATTCTCTTCACCATTATTTGATTCATTAACCCTATTATTTTATTCTCTGTATGTATGTGTGTGAGAGATTGAAAGGAAAGAGATAACGTGTATTTCCATCCAAAGTTCAGCAGTCATTTTTGTACACCTACAGGGCTCTTCTCCTCTGAATCAGAGAGTGCAAAGTAAAAGCTGCATTCAGCAATTTGTTCAGGAGCTAGGCTTGAACTACAAAGAAGCCTCATGAACCAAATCAAGCTGATTTGGGTGGTTTTGGGATTTTCCTGTTTTGGATTGAGGCAGTCCCAGATTGCCCCAAATTAGCCTGGCATGCTCTGGTCCATGGGGTCACGAAGAGTCAGACATGACTAAACGACATCCCAATTAAACATGGGGGGGGGGCAGGGAGATGCAAGCAGAGACTCTCACCAGTCTTCCCCCCCCCACTCCTTTCCAATGATCACATGTTAAATTAGAGGTTAAAACCCTGATTAAACATGTGGTTGGAAGGTGGGGGAGGAGACACAGGTGAGAGTCTGTGTTTGTGTCTCCTTCTGCTCCTTCTTCCCACTGCTAACCACATGTTTAACTAGGATTTAAAACCCTAATTAAACAGGACTGGGCAAGGTCCTCAATTTACTTTGGGGCCTGGGCTAAGCCTGGGACAGATTGGGCCCAATCCGAGGTGCTGAATCAGACCCTGAAATGGATTGGGGGAGGGGCAGTGCACAGCCCTGCTATGTATGACAGATTTGAAACAGGGTCACCTCAGTCATGGTGGTTTAGAAGTTCTTATATTTTGAACTGCTCTGAGATCTGCTGATGAACGGTGGTATACAAATTTAACAAACAATAACAATAAGTTTAGCAGTGTAACATATTCCTGCCCCCACTACACTGGCTCCTGCAATTCCCCAGCTCCCTAACAAACATTTTAACTATTTCAGGCTTATAGAATTTGAAAGAAGGTGAATATATTGTCCTTGTGAGGAGGAATTAGGCTGCTTTCCACCAGCCATTACTATTATTCTGCGTAGCGAGACTGTTTCACAGTGCAAGCACTGAAGTTGTCACTCATAAGTATTATTACTGTTGAGTATTATCACATTAAAGTGCTGCTTCAGAGGCCAACCATTGATGTCCTTATTCTTAACCATTATTAAGACTTTGATTAGTTCTATAGTTTAAAAATAATTTTATTTTTACACATGGGAAGCTGAAGCTGAGATAATGTACCTTGCCCCAAAGCACCAATGAGGGCCATTTCATTTTATTTCCATGCCATTCCATAACCAGTGTTCTCTGGATGGCTGACATCGAAAGTTAAAATACAACCCCCAAAATCAATGCAACAATAAAATGTATATGTGGTATAAAACCAAACAGCAGCAGAGATAAACACACGAATGCTCATTCATAGATGACCACAACCTGAAACAATGACCTGAGGGGTTGATGTGTGAGTCTGTGGGGGGAAAAGCAACAAAAGAATTTTGTGGCACCCGAAAGACGAACAAATCACATTTATTGATTTTATTAGAGCACTTTATATCCTGCCTTTTAGTGTAAATAAATACACCATTCATTGAGTATACCACCACACATCAAATGCCATAAACAGAGTTTGGGGTATTGCTTGCCTCACCTCAAGAATAAAATAATAAAGTAATTAACACACTCATTGTGTGTGAGGTCCTTGTGAAAAATGGACCACTTATAAACGCCATCTCCAACTCCTCGAAAGATTCCATCAACGGTGTCTCTGAAAATTTTTACACATCACTTGGGAAGACAGGCGAACTAATATCAGTGTACTGGAAAAAGCAAAGATAACCAGTGTTGACATAATGATTCTTCAACATCAACTTTGTTGGACTAGTCATGTTGTGCAGATGCCGGATGATCGTCTTCCAAAGCAACTACTCTATTGCGAACTTAAAAATGGAAAGCATAATGCTGGTGGTCAACAAAAGAGGTTTAAAGACTGTCTCAAGGCAAATCTAAAAAAATGTAGTATAAACACTGACAACTGGGAAACACTGGCCTGTGAGCGCTCCAGTTGGAGAACAGCCTTTACCTAAGGTGTCGTGAGCTTTGAAGACACTCAAACTCAGAACGCAAGGGAGAAACATACTAGGAGGAAGGCACGCTTGGCAAATCCACACCGTAATCAACTCCTGCCCGGAAACCAATGTCCCCACTGGGGAAGGACGTGTGGATCCAGACATCACTTATGGACTCATTGTTAAAACCGTGTTTATGGAAGACAATCTTACTTGGCTATGAGTGATCGCCAAAGAAGAAGAAGAGTGTGAGGAGTTAGTGAATGATGAGTGAATCAGCCCAGAGGAACAGTGAGTCTACTCCAAGGACAATACTCTGTCCCTTTGACTACAAAGGTTTTTCTGTCAGATGTTGGATATGTACTTGGGCCATCTCTCTGTGTTGCTCCTTAAAGTTCTGGATGCACGCAAGCAAGCAAGCAAGCAAGCAAGCACATCTCCACCCATTTCCTCTATTTCTCTGGCCTGTGGCAGAATCTCACAGCACTGGAGTGGGGAGGAGAGATGAAGACACTTGGATTTCCCTAACCCCAGCTTTATGGCCTGCTCAAGACATTTTGCTACCTGAGGCAAAGAATGGGTACAAAATTAGAATGAATTGGCTTTGTATTTCATTGGCTCTAACTCCATCGGTTGTTGGTCCTCCTGCCTTCTGCCCTACCAATCCCAATGGGCACCAACTACTTTATAAGGATCAGGTGAAATAAAACAATTCAGAGAGAGAAGGAGCCAAACAGAGCTGGTCTTTCAGCTGAGATGATGGAGCAGCTTCATGTCCAATCTTTCCTTCTAGGTGGGTGACATGGATTCTGCCAGGTGACTCCTGAGAGAGGGAGGGAGGGAGGGAGGGAGGGAGGGAGGAACCTGATGGAGCTGGTCTCTCAGCAGACCTGATAGAGGGACCCTGCTTCTTAACTTGTGAACTGCCCTGAGACCTGTAGTATACAAATTTAATAAATAATAATAATAAACTCTTCAGCTGCTGCAACCTGATGGATCTGTCACATATCAATTGTCACATATCAATTGTCTTATCTGGGTTTCACCCAGTGCTACTTCTACTCAGAGTACACCCATTGAAATTAGTAGCCATGGCTAACTTCACTCCATTAATTTCAGTCAGTCAACTGTGAATGAAACTTACCTGGACACAACTCTATGTCAGCAACTATCTAAGACCTCATAAGAAAACAAGACCACTGCTAGAGCAGAGCAATGTCCATCTAGTTCAGCATCCATAGTGGTCCAACAAATGCCTATGGGGAGGACATGAGCACAACAGCATTCTCTCTTCTTGTGCTCCTCAGCAATTGGTACCCAGAGGCATACCACCTCCAGTGCTGCGGTACAAAGCCATGGTGGCTAGTAGCCATTGGCAGCTTTATTCTCCACAAATTTCTCTAAACATCTCTAAAGCCACCCAAGCTGGTGGCCATTACTATATTTTGTTTGACTATGCATTCTGTGAATAACTTCTTCCTTTTGACTGTTCTGACTATTACAATGGGCAGATTCACTAGATGACTCTGTTCTAATATGAAACCTCTGGGAGAAAACTTCACCACACCATGCAAACATTAATATACCTCTGTCACGTCTCTCCCCCCCCCCCTTAGTTACCTTTTTGCTAAATTAAAAATCTCACGCACGTGCCTTTCCCAGCCCTGCTCTCTTTTAAGTGGAGGAGCCAAGGATTGAACCGGGGCTCTCCTGCATGCAAGGCACGCACCCTCCCACTGAGCTACGGCCCCATGTTGTATTGACTTGGAAGTCTATTGATCTTGAACCATTATTAGTTGGCATGCAGTCTCATAGGAATAAGCTCTTTGCAAGTTTACTGGCCTTTAAAGTGAAGAATATTATTGGTGTAGGTTCTGTGTAGAATGCTAGACCATTCATAAAATAAAAATTATAGCTGCAAGTTCTTTTCTTTAATGAGTTGTTTCAGGCTTGTTGAGTAAAGTTCAAAGTATACCTTGCAGAGTAATTACAGTTCTAAATGGTATAGAATATATAATAAATTATATAGCATCAATATTAAACCTTATGCCATGCTCCTCGTGAGAACAACCCATTTCACAAGTTTTGTTCTTCATGTCGTTTGATTCAATATTTGACATTAAACATTTTCAGCTAAAGAGAAGATGAGATGATTATCTCCCAAAGCTCGTTTAAGCCACCGTTCATTGAGTTACAGCCAATTTGGCCTCAGTGATGATCACTGGCTTAATTTGAATACTTCTTGCACCAGAAAATAAATGTCTACCATGGCTACTACCGCATCAAAATGGCATCCCTGCTGTACATAGTGGTGCCATGCTAGTGCCAAATGGCACAAATTCATGCCTCCACAACCTGTGACACATCAAGATAAAGACAAGCTGAAACGCCTCTAATCCTTTTTTCTTTTTCTTTACAAAGTTGTTATCGTACTTCACCAGATCTTAACATATTACAGTATTTGTAAGAATGGATTCCAAATTACATTGTATTTGTCCGTAGCAAGTCTGCGTTTATATGCAAATTGTTCATATGTTGCACGTTTGTATAAGTCTTCAATCCAATCGTAGAAGGGAGACACATTTTTACTTTTCCAATTCATCAGTATCAGCCTTTTTGCTGTGGTAAGGGCACAGAGAGACCACTCATATTGTCCTTTTGTAAGGTTCCATGTGCTGGGTATATAATTCAAGAGGATATTTTGCTCTGTAACTGTAAGGTTGTTCCGTACAGTTCTGTTGATAGTTTCAGTTACCTTCTGCCAAAACTCTTTCAATATAGGACAATGAAAAAACACATGGAAACTCATCTCACCCTAATTATCTTTGCTTAGAACAGAAGAGCCTGCTGAATCAGGCCAATGGCCCATCTAGTTCACGATCCTGTTCTCATAGTGACCAAGCAAAAACCTGTGGGATTTGTGGTTAGAATTGTGCTTTAGATAAGTAAGGAACCTTCCTCTTAACTTTCTTTTCAATTTGAGGCTACCAACTTAAGCCGCACTCCTAACTCCCTATACTCAGAAGGAAGTCCTATTGAATTCATTGATGTACACTCACAGTTAAGTGAGGTTAGGATTATTACCTGGGAACTCAGTGGGACTTATTTCTAAGTAGACATGGTTAGGATTTCACTGTTAGATGCCATGATTATCATAACCTGTCAGAATTTGGCAAAAACAAACCACAATTTAAAATTGTGTGTGTGTGTGTGTGTGTGTTTGAATGACACCTAAAAACCACGAGGAATGTGCCAATGTGGAAATCCGATGTGGTGTATTAGCCAGCAAGCTAGGCTAGGGTTTAGAGAAGCAAGGTACAAATTGATACTCAGCTTTGAAACTCACTGAGTAGCTTTGGGTAAGCCTCTGCCTCTTGGTCTACCCTACTTATCAGAGCTGTTTTGAAGCTAAAAACTATGCTTCTGAGTTCATTTGAAAGCAAATTACATATTTAACAATTTTGAATAACAACAACAACAACAACAACAACAACAATTTAAGATTGATATGATGCACTTCACTATAAATGGTCACAAAGTTCATCACAACATTTAAAATTATACCAAACCAACAAAAGTATAAAACAAAATTTACAGCTCAGTTCTAGAAAACCAGTCCTTTATCACCATAGTTTACCCTGAGATATGCATGTTGGGAGCCACTCTGTTCTCTTGACTGTAATGGTCAATATGCAACAAATGTATCCCATTCTACTTGAACAACAGGACTGCTCCCGACTCCACCTGCACACCCTACACTCTCCCCAAATCTGTTCCAGAGAGTGTTGTGGGAACCTCTAGAACAAATTTAGGTGGGCATGTGGGGGTAAATGGAGAGAAAAGTCCTGTTGTGTAAGCAGAAATCCTTGCACTGACAGGACCACGACTTAGCTCTGCTTTAGATACAACTTAAGCTGTTTCAACTGTTTTTAATATTGCATTCTTAATCTGTTGTAAGCCACCCTGGTGAAAGATGGCTAAGAACTCTAATAAATAATACAAACAAAAATATTACCATACAGGCCCACACAGTTAAAACACTCAGAAGTCCTGTAGCAAGAGGATGAATTTCAACTGGTGCTGTCAGTTGAACTGTGTGTGTGTGTGCGGGAAAGTGCTCCGTGTTTATGTGCCATAAACAACCTGGGACTTCACCTGACAAAAAACCCCTTAAAACAGTATTTCTGAATTGTAAGCAGAACATTATTGCCGAATCCACACCACAATAAATTATGAACCTTTTGGAGACCCGTAGCAGGAGATATTTTAAGGTTAAAAAATAAAGAAGAGAAGATAAATAGAGGGCATCATAATGGAAGTTGTTTGTTCAAATCCTAGGAGAAATAGAAGTGGATTAACAGGCTTTAACTTCACTGTTTGAAAGGAAACATGTGTCTTTGCACAGGGTGAATAGCAGGGTGAAGATGTACTATTATTTGCTACCTTTTTGATGTGTCTTGTTTAACATTTGCTCATATGTTTAGTCAAATGAGACAGAGCATTTGTATATACTTTACTGAATGAGGTGGGACAGTTCTAGGACATGAGCGCACCAATGATATAAACTACACACATTATTCTGTCAAGGTGATGGCTAGGCTGGCAAGCTTGGACATTAAATACAGCGAGACACAATCAATCTTCTGCTCAATTGTTTTGGTTGCTATCACTTGATCTGTTCACATCTAGCAATATTCAAATGCTGTGAGAGCTGCAAATCCTGAGGAGAATCTAGCTCAGGCTGTGTACATGCTATACCTTTAGATCATATTCAAAACACATTTACCCCTGTAAAGAACTCTGGGTTTGTTAAGGGTTGCAGGGAATCACAACTCTGTGAGGGGTAAACTACAATTCCCAGTATTCTCTGTGGGGAAAATGTGCTTCAAAAGTGCTTTAAATGTCTAGTGTGTATGTAATCCCAGTCTGTTTTGCTAGGCTAATACACATAAACAAAGCTCCACATGGAGGCCATTTTTTATTTTATGGTTACATGGCACACCTGCTCTACAAAGCAAGCCAGAGCAGTGGCTCACCTCACAAACTGGACACTGCAAAACACCAAAACGGCCTTTGTGGGAGTACAGAGAAAATTGCCAGACCATTAAGTGCCAAACCTCCTCTCAAAAATGGCTTCCCTGGGCAGATCAGGAACCACAAAGAATAATGACCTTTCAGTGGCTGTCTTTCATGTGAACTGTCGCAAAATGGAAATTGGCAGAAGAGAGTCAATCAGACAGTGATGATTTTTGTTATGTTGTGGGTGAACATATCAGACAACACAGCGATTCTTCAAACAGCTCTTGTTTATTCACAGGCCAGAACAGAATTGAACTGAAGGGTTCAGTCAGCCTGCTTATATAGAGCTCCAGTACAACGTAATTGTAACAATTTTCTAAAACTATCCAATCACTGAATGTCACTTTCGATCCCTTATTTGCATAACTATCTACAGTACCCCCCTGCTGGCCCAGGGTGAGAACTTCAGTACATAACAATTTTGGTACCTCAATGCTACGCTAGAAGATTGATATAGGGAAGATGTGTGGAAGCTGTATTTCATTAGGGTTTTTAGTATTTTGACTGGTGTTTTATGGCAGCCATGCTGACTCTATGATTCTTCTAGTATACTTGCAGATGTGCAGAGGTCATCATATATAGTGACACAAAGGCTGGTATCAGACAAATTTAGTAACACATCTGTTCTCCAACATGCTATCATGTCTTGGCCTTGACATCTATTTAACCTGGCATGCATTTGTAGAAAAAAGAAGAAACTGACGATTTGTGCATCTGATTTAAGTTCAGAAGTTAAATGGTTAACATGTTACTTTTACTTAGATTAGGATGGGGCACATGTAATTCTCCATGCCTTGTTGAACTACAACTCCTAACACAATCCTGAGTATTGGCCATGCTGGTTGGAGCAGATGGGAGGCACCAGCTTGGCTACCCCTGTTGTAATGTGGCCTTGAAAAGCCACAGCAAGCCAACCAAATTTTTCAGTTGCAGTTGGTCAACACTTTTTTCAACACCAGCTTTGGTCAATGAGAAGCATGAAGAGGCACACTTTCACTTCTTCAGCCCTCCCCACGCTTTGGCCCTGCAGATGTTGTTGGTCTACTACTCTCATCATCTCTGACCATTGGCCACATTGACTGAAGATGATGGGAGCTGTAGTTCAAAACATCTGGGTGAGGGACACCAGGTTGGAGAAGGTTGCTTCAAAGAAATTAGGCATCCAGGAATATAATTGCTTTATTGATTCTTAGTATGAAAACCACTCATCTTATTGGTAGATGGTCCCTGCAATACATTATTATTATTATTATTATTATTATTATTATTATTATTATACCATTATTTCTTAGGTAAAAGTAGCTCTTTGTCTCAAAATGATGAAGCAAGCAACCAAAAGAGAAATCACCCACCAAACCATACAGCAAAAAATATTTTGCATAAATACACACGTCTCCAGAGAGAATGAAAGGAAAAGATGTCTTAAAAATTATGGTGATTTAATTTTATTTTGCCCAAGAATGACATTCTCCTGAGTATTTGTGAAAATGAAGATGAATATGCAGGGATCCATTTGGTTGCTTTTGCGCCAGATGGCCAGTTGCAGAAGCTGAACTAAGCTGAACTGATTGATTCATTTTTGCCATATTGCACGCTGGCATTTACCAGGGTTCACATAATTCAAGTACTAACATTTTTGGTGCTTTTTCACTTCCTAATTCACCCCCCTTAGTTCCTTAATCCAAAAGGAAACAAGTAATTTCCCCAAGTAAACTGTTTCTATCTCCCCTTCCCCATGTGTCATAATAGAGATTTAATAATAGAAGAACTAATGAAATATGATAAGAGACCAAATACAAGAGACAAAGTTGAATGTAGCATGTTGTGACCAAGCCTTCTGCTAAAGAAGTTGAACTCAGGACCCCTGAAGAACTTGGTAGAAATAAGGTCAAAATTAGGCTGACAGTAAAAATAAAAATGTAATTAATATAAAAAATGTACTCAGCTTTACTTTGACTATTGAAACGTTATGGCCATGATTCAGATAACAGAATTATGGTGGCATAAATAGCATAAAGTATAACTTGGTTTTCTCTTATATGCAGCTACCATGCCAGATGAGAGGGGAGCCTTCTCTCAGGTGGCCCCCAAATTATGGGATGACCTCCCCTCTGATGCACATCTTGCGCATTGTCTGCTTTTCAACAATTAGAATTAAGAAACAGGGTGTCTCTGAGTGCACAGTCAGCCCTTATGGTTCTTGTGCCAGCATGCATCTCATTCTATGAATAAAGCTACTTTTGGTTTTCTCCCAAGCTTTCTTTATTAGGGAAGCCTAATTTATAAAGAAAATATGCTGTTTTTCAACAATTGGCAGCTGGAAATCCTTTGACAAGCTCTGCAGATCATCGGATCTCCCAGTAGATCTGGGTCTACCTTCTGCCTGCCCATGCCTTAGGCAAGACATTGCATCTCAGCTTCTGCTTCCCTGCCTCCCTTGCAATATGTGGAGAATAGAGTTTATTTGTTCAAGGTTATTTGTATGGATTACTAGAATAAAATGGATGAATTGCTTTGTATACTCTAAAGTGAAATGGTTTAAGGCTGAAGTGCAAATGAACTTTCTCCATTGGAAGCTTCCCAATTCTAGGTTGGGGATGATGAAGCTATGGGCCTCTGGGAAGTTGCTGGATTCCAGATCCCATCTGCTCTAACCAGTATGGCCAATGGTCAATGATGATGGGAGCTGCTACCTGAAACGGTTTTCTCCAAGGACACCCAAGAACTCTAGATTTGACAATGCTGAGAATTTTCTGCAGCACATCATTTGTCTTTTCACAGAACTGTAGTTTATTTGGACTGAACAGTTATTTAAACCCAGGGAAGAGCCAATGCAGTTGAAACTAGTTCAGTTTAGCAATAAGGAAAGATTCATTTCAGGGTTGGGGTTAAGCATGAGGCTGGTTTCGTCACTACATTGAACTAGCACTGTGAATCAGCCTGTCAAGCTCATGAAAATGTAGCAACGTATGTCTATTCCTAATTTCCTTAAGATGAGGAGATTTTGCAAAGGTATTTCAAGGCTAGAACTTAGGACAAACCATCTACAGTACTGTGCCCATTAGAAATCCACAGTTAAGTTGAGAGGTAGATATTTACTACGGTAAGTTAAGGGGAACCTCTCTGTCCGGAAGTTGTGCACTTCTGAATATCAAATGTTGGGGATAACTAATGGCAGTTCCTTCTGCTTTGCTTCCCTGTGAAATTTCAAAGGCTGGATTTTTTGTTGGGGGGGGGGAATGTTAGATAGGCCTTTGTCTGATCTAGCAAGGTAATTCCAACATTCTTAATGACTTAATGACCATATTAAGTGCATTTCACTCAAAATAAGGAGGGGGAAAATCCCCGTGATTGTATTACAGTCCTATGACCCTAATGTTTGATAATATCCTTTCACAGTTACATTGCATCTGACAAGCAACATGCAAATGAATTGATTGGTTCTGCTTGCACAAACATAATACCACTGGTAGCTACATTGGTGTGAAATGGTGGTGCGGTTTAAAGTTCTCCGTCTCTCTGTGTATGTAGAAGAGAAAGAGATAAGAATCCCTCCCACCTATATAACCCTCAAAACTTTTCTTCATACAAACTGCAGTTTCTAGGTTGCCCATTGGGGAAGTAGGATTTATAAATACTCTAAATAAAACCAGCAAGTAAGTGATGCCATCAGATTATAGCCATACGTCCTTATGCAGTGATGTGTGGATAAAAGAGCTTCCTCATCTTGAAACTCCTTTCACTTTCATTTCAGTTGATGAAGCGGATTCAGATGAATGTTCCTTTGTGCTCTCTGATCACATTCAGAAAAAACCTCATGTGTGCATTAGAAACCATGTGGTACTACAGATGAGAGCAATGAACTACAATCCTGTACCCTCTTACATGCACGTAGGCTCACTGAAACAAGGCACAGACAAATGCCTCAGTTTGAAAGGGGATTAAGTGGTTGCAGAATTGTAGTCTAAATGTGTGATGGGCTGTTATTTAAAGCTGCAGCATCCTTGCTCCTGGAACATATAATACTAGTGGTTGAGAAAATTGTGGTTGGGTTGTAAAATAACTGCAGCTTCTTAGAGAGATGGCATTTAAAAACAAATAAATAGTAATATTTTTATTGCTTTTGAAGATGTCATTAAATAGACTTTCTAAACCTGACCTTCAGCAAACTCATTCAAGGAACTGAATATTTAACCAAACAAACCCGAACAAAAAGCAGATGGCCCAGATATAGAAAGTCTGACAGGGGAAAGTTCTTTCATGTCCAGAATTGTAGGGTCCGTTAATATAAGCATCAACATTTCTTAAGAATTCCCTGTGCATCTTTTCTACAGTCTATAACCTACATCAGTGGGTTAAACAAAACAGTCAGAAATCCCAGACTATAGGATTGAAAGGGATTAAAAAGAGTGAACCTACAGTACTTTTATTGACCTAGGTCCTCACATTAACCTGATCTGATCCTATAATTACTCTGAATAGAATAGGGCTTACAGTCCTCCTTAATAACACCCCATGCTTTTTATTCTATAAAGAGCTTTTCCATTCATGTGGCCCCTTCTTTTGAGATATACAGATCTGTTGGTAAGAAAGAATATGTGTGTGGCTTTTCTGCCTCTCCAGGGGAGAAAACTACCTAATGTGGTGCCTAGCATGCTTGCCCGAACACATGGTACAAATATTACACACATACACACATACGCATACTTCTTATTTCACTTTTTAAACAAAATAAATAAAAATTAGTTCTTATTTCATGTTCTTTAAGAAAGAAAAGAAGCATATATATATATAGAGAGAGAGAGAGAGAGAGAACAGAATCTTCAGCCACAGTTATTCTCCTTATTTGAGACTTGTTTGATGGATTCAGCAGTGTTCTCTATTTATCCTTACGTTGTTGTCCCACATTGCTTCTAGAATTACTGCACAAAATTAAAACCTAGTCAGAATGATATATGGAAAAATGCCCTATATATGAACACTACATGCTACTATAATTAATAACGGAAGTTTCCTCTGATTTCTGTAATACCACTGCAGCCGACTGATAAGGACCTTTAGGAGAATAAAACTAGGGGGGACATTAATAATTATAATTTCGCATGAGTGTGAACAGTCACACAGTCATTTGAGTCTTTAAAATGAGCTAAAGAGTATGAGTAGGACACCAAGATATAAAATGGAGATTCCCGCCACCCCACCCCTGAGTAGGGTAGGACTTAGGTAGTGGTCTATCCTTGCTTTCCAGTCTACAATTAATTCATAAGCACTACATAAAAATATCACTGGAGGTCTCTGTTAAGTACATCCATCTTGGGGTTGGGTTTTGTGGTTTTTTTGAGCTGTATTTATTTTCTCTGAAGAGATGACTTAATACTATTCTGAAAGTAAAAGTTCTTTGAAAGTTTCATATGCAATTCAGTTTCAATGCATATCATGAAGCAATTAGAAGCAACAGTAACATGGCTTTCTCCCCTAGACTTCTCCCACTCCCAGGTGATACTGTAACGTTTGAAGGAGACAGACTTCACTCTTCTGCATTCTTCAATGTGCTAGATACTGCTGTTGCTTAACTCATTCTTGCCAGGGAGATCCCATGCAACAATTACGTTTGCACCACCCAGCACAGTGTCTAATACTTGCTGTTTTCCTCCCCAGATTTGAAGGATATGAATAATCCATGCTGCCCACACAAACCCTTCTGAATAAAATGGATACAATTTGGTGGATTACCTCTAGAACATCAACATGGTCTATTCTTGCTTTCTGCTGCTGCTATTATTATTATTTAAAATCAGCTTAGGACTTTAGGCTGCAATCCTGCAGCACTTTTCACCCATGAGTAAGCCATGGGGCTTACTTCTGAGGAAACATGTACAGGCTTGCACTGCTAGAATTCTTTTTCACAACTGCTTCTGTAGTTCAGGTTCACTCTTCAGGGCATTTTTACACTATGGGAAATTATGTTCTGTACATCTTTTCTGTCTTGGTCTGCTCCCCCACCCCCATCCAACTACAAGTTGGTGTGGTTCTCCCTGGGCAACTGATTACATGAAATATAAGCAGCCTCCTGTAATATTCCTCTTCTTTCTAACGGGAAAAATGTTGTCCTTTAATGCTCATAAAAAATAAAAATAAAATCCAGCATGCAATCCATGTGAAATCTAAGACTGGTAAGACTTCCCACTGAATGTGGGTATAATCTCACATATTTTACCCTTGACAGGGAAGTGCATTCAGAAGCAGGATTTTAAAAGAATCAGATCTGAGCATGGATGTGCAGCATCTCAATGCAGGGAAGTGAAGAACCAGCAGGTTTTACATGTAGGTTGTATCTCTAGCCATGGTGCACCTTTCATTCCTCCCTCCTCCCATTTTCCCCCTGCTATGGCTCGGCAAGTATCTCTTGCCACCGCCACCACCACACAGAGACAAGATGGGCTCCTACCGCACACATTTGGATGGGTTTGGCCAACGTCCCAACAGCGTCTTTCTTCCTGACTTAATTTGACCAGACCGTATCGCAAGTGACATTTACATGAATCAGCGAGAAAGCATCGTGGCCATTAAGGCTACAAAGGATTTCATTTGTGTAATTTGAAAGGGCAACAATGACAAGAGTGTGAAACTGTTTTACTCAAAAGGGCTACAGAGAGGTTGGCATATATTTAGCCTTATAATTGGCTACAGCAAGGTACCTGCTCCTTCCCCCAACTGCTGTCTAATGAACCATCCAACTAAGCATTGGGCTGGCTTGGGTCACTGTAGAGCTTTTCAAGTAGCAGCAGTGCCTGGTGGCTGTGCAGTATCCTGACTCATTTTACTCTGATTACTCATCTTTAGTATTTCCTAGATGGGAAAGTGGGTCTGCTGCAGGTTAAGAAAAGCTAGAAGAGGAAGGGGACAAGGGGGGGGGGGATCCCTGCATACTTTATTATGACACAGGTTGAGGCCTGTGCAAACTGGGGAGAGTGCCTTTTCCCATAACACTATCCCAGCTCTTTAAACTCCAGGATAAAAAAAATATGTTGACGAGGCTACCATCATCTGGCTTTTTCTGTGGTGTCCTCCTAGCAGTGAAATTAATTACCTGCTGACGTTTGGAGCTGCTTTCCCCAACCTTGTGCCCTCCAGATGTCATTTAACTGCAAATGGGCACCCCTGACCATTGCCCAAGCTGACTGGGCCTGATGGGAACTGTAGTCCGAAACACCTGGGAAAGCACCAGGCAGGTTTTGAGCTATTCACAATCTTGGCTCTTTTAAAAAAAACTTGTCTGTTTAAGGAAGACTTTCTATGGTGAATGTCTTCCAGGTTGATGGGGTTTTTGCTTGCACATTTTCTTTTCTTTACTTAAAAAAATAAATTGGTCTGATTATTTTAAAAAAGTGTTTTCTTTTCAAGTGCTCCCTGACTTGGAAAGCTTTGTTATTGAAAGGCAGGTTATAAATACTTTGAATAAAGAGATAAAAATAAACATCTTAAAAATATGCAACACTCTGCTGCTTCCTGCAAATGTTGGCAGCAGAGAGCAGTATGTAGTCACGAGGCCGCAGCTTGCTGGGACTGCTGAGCTGAGCTGAAGTAAAGAAGCAGCCCTGTCACTTTCTGCTTTTTAGCCTGGAGCTCAAAAGGGAATGAGAATTAGACTCAGTACAGAGTGGTATCCTTCAGACCCACTCTCGCCATGGGATCTTAGATGGCTACCTGGGAGATGTCCTCTTCACAGATTAAAAGAACACGAGGATGCATCCCCTCCTTCAAATTCTCATCTCCTGTTACCCAAAGCCTTTTTGAAGGCTTCACAGTTGCTGTGATTGGTCCTAATTTTGAGCCAGCAAGTTACTGGTTTGAGCTGAGTGGGGGGTTGCTGTGGGCCATCTACTGAGCAGTGGTGGACCTTGGAGTCTCGATTTTCGGTGGCACCCTGGGCAACTCTGACATTCAGTGCCCCTGCCTCTTGCCTTCCATTCTACCTCATAGTTGCAAGGCAGCACCCAATGAGACACGCCGAGCCTCTCCTACATCCACTTCTGCACTGAGCTTCATGAAGGCCAGGTGATGCCCATCTTGAATTGAGGGACTCAGATCCAGTTTTTCCAATTGGATTTCAGTGTGTGGCCTGAAGGCATCTGATACAGCTATGCTGCTGAAACTAAGAAGGTCTGGGTCTGGTCAGTATTAGCTGTATATATGATACCCTGAGAAATGGAGGGTATAAATCAGGGATGGGGAATTTATGGCTCTCCAGATGTTGTTGGACTCCAACTCCTATGTTTGGTCAGGGATGATGGGAGTTGTAATCCAGCAACATCTGGAAGACTACAGGTTCCACAGGTTCCCTCACATAAAGTTTAAGGTACTACAGACAATGGAGGAAGTAAATGGCCTTGGAAACATGGTACGATCTGATACCAATCACCTCTGCGACTGCAGCAGTGACATGTGTTCATTGATTCCCATTTTTAGAATTTTTAATTTGAAAAACGCTCAGAGTTGTTGGGTGTTTGTTGTGTTTGCCCTTAATGCATCACCATACTGCCCGCTTTACAGATGGAAGACGGAGGATGAAAGCCAGTTGAATCACATATAGCATGCCAAGGAGAAAGCTTGACAAGGCAAACCATTCTCCTGGATATGCTGGTGTTCAGTGGTGCAGATACTACACCAACAATGGGAACATTCAAACATGCAACTCCCCCCCCCCTTTAACCTAAGATAGTGCATTCCAGGAAACTCCTTACTACTTGATGTTGCTGATTGTGTAAAATGGCTCTGAGTGAGTAAATTGCTCAAAGCCACGCAATGAAGCATTGGAGAGGTGAAATTTAAACTTGGTCTCCCAGTTCTACTAACCGTCCTTATAGCTGCTCCTCCTGATCTGCTCCTGGTCTGTCACTGGTTGTCCCAACAATTAGGGGACGAATAAATCACAGTATCCCTTGGTTTATCTACCTTGAAAACATGCAAAGAAAAGAAAAAGTCTAACATGCTGATCAAGGGGGGAAAAACAACACCTACCTTCAAATTTAAGATTTGGCCAGACTCATTTTCTCATTTTTCCTACATCTAATAGGGTTGGTTTGCCTACTGCAGCAGCAGTGTTATACAGTGGATGCCTAAATCTATGCACATATTTAATTGAAATTGCATTTTCAAATACAGAATGGCTAAATTTGCAGAAATGACAATAAAGCCTTTAGAACAAAAGCTGGTGGATCATACCAAGGACCCATCAAGTCGTCTATCCTGTTTTCTAGCATGTCTGGCCAAATGCTTCTGGGAAGCCCACCAGCAGAACACAAATGCAATGGGCCTGTCCCACTGTTGCTCCCAGTTGCTGATATTCAGTGGCACGTGGTTTCTGAACCCCAGGACAAAGATTTGATCTCAACACTTTTGATCTGTGCATCAACACATACAGCCACAGTCCACAAACCATGATAGGCTGATACTATCCCCAGCTCTATCTATGCATTTGTCCATGGACACTGCTTTCCCTCCTGCGTTTTGAGACCTCACATCAAGGAACTTTCACAACAGGACCGGGCAATTGCAGGCTTGCTGGGAGTGAGTATAATTGTGCCAATCAGTTGTGACAGTTTTGGGGGATAGTAGTGGGGTGGACATCTTCATGTAGTAAGCATTGCACGTGCCCTATGTCTGCTAGCTCTAAATTGCTGGTCTTGCCATAACAGTAAATTTAGTGGACCACTTCCATAAATATGCTCTCTAAACAACAACATTCAATATACAAGGGATAAGAGATTTATTATAACTCTTTTATATGACCTGTTAAAAATATCATGTTTTCTTCAAGAAAGGGAGGAATTAATTTTGCAAAAAAAAAAAAAGTTTTATTTAGTTTGAATGGAAAAAAGCTTTGATTGTCCAAAGGTTTTCACATATTTCATATTCGATACTTAATTTTATGAACTGATTATGACAGAAGCAACATATTAAATAGCTCAAAAGGTATTTGAATACCCACATTTCTCAAACAAAACCTTGAACAGCCAACATCTATGTCTCCTAGCACTCAGTATGATTTTAAATTTGGATATGCAGATAAAGAAATGATTATCTTTATTTGGGGCATGATGAAGAAACAGAAAAGCAAAAGCTTAAATTTGACATGAATAGTTGTTTCTGTGTACAGCTGCAATTTCAATCACCTTCCAACTTTTGTAAGGAGACTCTCTGATAGGGAGGTGGGAGGGGGAGAGAGAGAGACTCGTATCTCTGGAAAACCAAGGTCTTAAAACCCCTGGGTTGGAAGGTTATTGAAATTGTGATAAAAGGGTTCAGCCTAGTGTGTTCATCTGCACTGCCCCACTCAAAGGTTTACTGTCCACTATTGGTAATGTCTGAAGCAGGCTACTGTCATTTATCCATGCGTAGTGAAACACAGGAAGCTGTTTTATATTGAGTCAGATTACTGGTTTGTGTAGCTCAGCATTGTCTATACCGACTGGTAGCAGCATGCCTGGGTTTCAGAGAGTGATTTTTCCTCAGCCCTGTCTGGATATACTGGGAACTGAACTTCAGATTTTCAGCATGCAAAGCATGTTCACAACCACTGAAGTACAGCTTTCCCCCTTAAGGAAGAAATATATGGGGAGTTGTGCATCTACACACACACACAACACCACCTTTTACACTTGCAGAAGAGGTTGCAAACCTGTCTGTGTATGCGAATCCACCACTGCTGTAGCACATTTATAACATGACTGAAAAAAATAGAGCAGAAAACAGAAATAAAACTCCCTTTAAACAAAGAAACAAACATCTATCAAGGAGGCAAACTAGATAAAAGGTGGGGAAAGGAGAAATGATCAAACACCCTAGTGTTCCTTCCCATTGGAAGGAGTTCTTTTAATGTATTACAACAACAATAATGACTGTAAAATAACCTTCATTGTAAGGATAGTATCTCTCCAGGAAAATATTCTGCATGCTTGGAAGAAAGACATTGCCTGCTTTGGTTGATAAAAGCAAAATGATTAATTCTTCTAATTCTTTTCTAGCACTGAAATATTCCTTGTAATATTAAAGGACATCTATGCCCTAGAAATTATATTCAACATAATTTGTTGTTGTATCTGATTTGTATATTTCTGTGTTGCTGGTGGTTGTTTTTTGTTTTTGTTTTTGCAGATCACTTTATATCTTATTCAAGAGGAAAATTAATATTTGTACCAAGCAAAATATTTTTCCTCATTCTCATACAAAATCACAACATACATAATGATATTCTTAAAGCTATAACTGAAGAAATAAATCTTGCTGTTTATATCTGTGATTTAATTTTTTCCCTTCTGCTAACTGTGGAAAATATTAAAAAACTGCTTCTGCTTCTTGTATTAAAATAGAAATATTTTTTATATTGTTCTGAATATACTATTCAGCAACATTCAAATACTGCATTTTTAGAACTTCCTTAAAGACTTGTCCTATGTTCTAGATTGTTTTCCCCACCACTGAAACACCAGATCAGTGCATAAAATACTGCAGAAAATGACTTGTAATATAATTTGTGAAGTGACAAATATTACATCATTAAAACCTGGTGCTATCAGTTTAGCAGTGCTTCTTCCTCCTACTTTTATTGCTGTGAAAGTATTTGCTAATTGAATATGAAAATAAGATGACAGAATATATATTGGCCATATACGATAGCCATACATATCAGTGACGATTACTTACTTTAAAAAGCCTTTATTTTAATTCTGTAAATTTGCTGCCAATCCCTGATTAATATTCTGGCAAAGGAATAACGAATATTCAACATGGATATAATATTATTTGCCTATAGATGGTATGGCAGTTGACAAGGTGAGATTTCTTGGCCATCTTCAAGTACGTAGTTAGAAGGCACATACTTGCACTTTTCCAGTTTCAACTTTGTTTACCACTGGTGAAAGGTTCCACATATTTGTTGTCAAATGTGTGTATATGTGCAAAGTCCTGTGGCAATGAATGAGGTTTTTGTGTGTGTTTCTATGTTCAGAAAGTCAGAATGTAAAAATGGAAAGAAATTTGCCTTATGGTTTGGCTGAATAGAATGTATTTTCAGATTTTGGGGCTGCACAGCAAATCAGCACCAAATTTTAGAAAAAGAAGAAAAATATCTTTTCAATCTCTGAAGCTATTTTTTAAAAAGGGATTAATATCCATTCACATTTGCTACCAAGCTGTTTTCTTTCTCCATATGAAATTTCAGCTACAGAAGCAAAAGTTTGAGTGTCTGTTTTGATGCTGATCAGTATGATAGAGATATTAGCAGACAACAACAGAATTTACAGGCTCCAGTCTTTGAATTTGGATGTCTTTGGGGCATTTTTCTGCTAATCAAGCAATTTCCCTTCCATTTTGCCCAGGCTATGGCATTGTAAGCATTCTCTACTGAGAACATATATTTGATGTCATATAAACAGGACTTTTAAATATTCATTGCCTTATATGATTGGAAACTAAACATTTGTATTTCAAACCAAAATAAAACTTATTTTAAAAAAACCACCCTACTCTGAGTTAAGTATAGGAAACCAGCTTACACCACCTTGGCTATGAAAGGTGTTAAAGCCAGCATTTACATCTCCATTCTTCCACAAAGAGATGTATAGGATGCAGGAGGGTGCAGTACCACCTCTATGCGTTGGCGGCTAGATACAATGGTGACATTGCCTGATTGCTTGTGCACCAATTGGAGAATCCTAACAGCTCACATAGGCAACATCCATTAGCTACCTTAGTAACATCTGCCAAGCAGTTAACCTAAATTATACAACTATTAGGTTGAGGGAGGGATGGGGGCATGATCTCTTGTGCTAAGCCTGTATGCAGTTGCCTGACAAAGTGGTTCATTGGATCCATTTTCTGTACTGTTGCTTTATATAAATAAAAAGTTGTTTTTCTGGGCATGTTCTTTTATGTCCAGGGAAAGTGAAGAAGCTAAACATTCTATCAGGGTAGCTGCTATGAACATCCATGTCACACTGTATTGGAAATCCAGTGGAATTTTAACCAATGAGCTCATAAAACCAAGTTATTGTCCAAAATACATATTTGATGATGATAGGGTTGAAAGAAGGAGAGTAGTATATTTGCCTAAGCACTTTGAAAAGCCCTCTGGCTGATATCTTTTACCAAGACCTGGCTTCTTATGCCATCAATCAGAGAACAGAAAATATAAGACTTGGAAAACTATTTTTGAATGTATTTCTATTGCTGATTCTCTGAGATACACATTGTGAGCACTAAAAATGCTGCATATGTCATAATTTTGGTAAATGTATTCCACAGGAAATTTTCTCATTAGAGCATCAGTACATACATTTTGCTGTCTAAAAACAGTTCAAAATCTATTTGAGAAGTTAAAATAGCTGGCTAATATTACATTTTGTACAAGAATCCATAAATATTGATGATTGTGGTGGTAAGTATCCCTTCTCTCATTTCAGCCTCCTAATTCCATACAATTTATTTACTTATTTACTATCTAAAGTTATATCCCTTATTTATGTAAAATGTCAAAGACTGCTTGAAATCAGGATAAAATTACACAAGCTATAATAAGAATATAAGGGGGGGGGGGACCACCAGTATCAAAAACATCAATGAAAACCTAAAAACTGAAAAGAAAAGTATTGTATCACCTAAATGGGATGTTTGTCAGTTATTAGAGAATGGTGGGGGGAAACTGGTCCCCAGTTTATTCAAAATACCATCATTGAAAGTGCCTTGTATTAACAACTGTTAACTAAGGAGCAGGAAGAATAAAAAGTGTAAATCTTACAGCATGTGAGTAGATAAAAATGCACAAATGGCTTTATTATCTTTCAAAAACAATTAATCTGTTCTCTTTTTGGCAAACTGATGAGCTATTGAAAAGGCACATGAAAATATTAATCTTACTTAAGAAGGATCTGGAATTTGCCTCTATACAGAATAAGTGCAGTCAAATTTCTTTTTTAAAAGATAATCTTGGTTTAATTATGGGACATAGTCTTTCTAAATTGTATTTCCATGTATTGTAAAAGGACAAATAATTAAAAGAGACTGAAGGTGGAACGGTGGCAAATATCAAATTTCAGTTCTGAAATGTCCTAATTCTCAAAAAGTTTGATTTAATTTCCATCCCATTTTCCTCAGAAACCTTAAAAAATGCTGCTATGTGCAAATTCAGCATAATTTCCACATTAAAAACAAAACAAAAACATTTTGGGTGTATTGGCACTAATGAGATCTAAAGGAAAAAAATGTTTAATTTTGTTCCAACACTATTAGCAACAAAACAAGCAAGGAAAAAAAGAGAGAGATTCAGTTGCATTTTTGCCTCTAGGAATACTATGCTCATCTGATCAAATATTCAAGTTTAATGTTATGCCTATGGAGAAGTTTTAGATATCACTAGAACTGCTACAGTGCCTTCCTGCTATCATTTTTAGCTTAAGCCGAAAGGATTTGCATATACCTAAGATACTCTACTATCACCACGATCTACAGTCCAGGCAATTCTAGTTTGGGGTAAGAGTCCGCAATGCCCATTTGCTGTTTAGTAACACAAGGGATGATTTGGGAGCAGTTTGACTTCTGGTATCAGAGACTCTTTTATCTATTCTGTGCAGAGCCCAATTGCTTAAGACCTTTGCAGGTGTGAGCAATTGAATCCCACCGAAATAAGTAGTATTTCTCAGGAGAACAAAAGCTGGGCTTTCAACCAGTAACAACAACAACAACAACAAAAGCGCAAGAAAATCAAGAGCAGGCTAAGTCACCTTTAGACTTTTTTAAAAAATTGTGAACAGGAAAAGGAGGCAGCAATCAGACCTGTTTTATCTGGCAACCCTTTTGCAGCTTAGTCTCCCAGTGCTGGGGTTATCTGAGCACAGCTTAAACCTGCAGTTAGGAATATAGGAAGGCCCAGTACCAGCCACCAGGAGGCTAAAGACAGCACAATGCAGCAACCACATGTTATATTTTAAATAGCCATCACCAGTTCTTTGCACTGCTCTATGGCATGGTTGGATAGGTGTTGTTGTTTTTTTGTTTGTTTGTTCCCGCTAATCCACTGCAGTTTAGCTGGAGCAGAAAAAGAGCTACAGTTTTAACTTTCCGATTTAGTACTGAAGGATCAGTTATGCTGTGTCTCTGTGTGTGCATTTTTGCCAACGACATAGACAATAGGCATATGCTTTTCTGTGATCATCTTTGCTGATTTCAGGATTTCATGGCAGGAAACTACTGCAGGAAGGTGGGGAGGGGGAGGCAAAGAATTCAGTTCCTTGATGTCATTTTACTTGGCCTGGTTAGAAAATAGGTCACGACATGCTATGTGGATTTGTTTATTATAGCAGCACCTGCCAGCATTACTATAGATAAAGGTCTATCTGTGCTCTCATTATTAACCCCTATTTTCAGGGGTTTATAGACTGTAACGTGTCCACAGAAATAAGATATTTTCTAAACGGCACACAGTAGATTTTCCCCATGAAGGCCATCCCTTCCCCCACAACCCTCCTCCTGCAAAATCCTTCAGCAGAAATATGTTCAGCCATTTTGACAAGGAAGGATGTATGTAAACACAATTTCCAGCTATATTTGTACATAGATAATAAAGTTTTTCATTTTGTTAAAGACCATTATGCTGCATATGTATCTTTTAATTAAAAAGACATCTAAACGGGCTGATTTTTAATGTACGTTTTAATAAGAACCTGGATAGACAGAATTTATGAAAATTGGTTATTGTGTGTGTGCATTCTAATTATGCTAATCTGCATTAATACACTGCCTTTATATTAGAAGCTGATATGAGTCAGTAATCTTTGAATATGAGTCAGTGAGCTCTGGATATTTAAAAATAATGGACTGTTTTATAAGGTATGTAAATATGGACACAGGCAATGCATCATTCCAACTGAATGAATTTATGTTTACTCAATCTGTTTTTGTTTTTGTTTTTCTTTGTTCAGAATAGTGAAGCATTTTCTCCCTTAAGTACAGCTTTGAGATATGGCTTACTGTTTTAAACTCTGCACAAAAAAGGGCTGTGGTCTTCCACGTGGTTACACATGTGTAAAACCCAACTGAAATCAATCAGAGGTGAAGCACAATTCTATACAAGTTTACTCAGAGGTTTACCCATTGTGTTCAGTTGAGCTTTTCCCCATAATAAGTGTGTGTTTACTAGCTAGCCTTACCCTGCAACCCTCTCTAAATTCTTACTTGTGAGTACAAAATAAGGCTAGCATCTATGTTAACATATACAGGATTGCACCATTAAGGTGTGACTGTTACTTGTAATTTAAAGAGAACTCTTTATTGTTTATTGGGTTTATCATTTATATCTTGTGCATTTGCTCAAAGAACCCTGAGAAACAGGACATTGGTGCTGACATTTTAGAGGCAGAAAAATAAGTTTGAGAAAGAGCTTATTCTGAGCCATACAATGGGCCTAAGGCAAAGGAGGGGCTTGATCTAGTTTCTAGTCAAATGTCTAGCTACTAAGAGTGGTTTTCTGATGGATCAATTACAACAGGAGGGCATTAAAAATGTGCAGCTTGTATATGAAATATTGCATTCTGTGTCAATAAATGGGGAAAATCTGGACAAATGTCACAAATATAGAATCATAGACTTATAGAGTTAATTGATGCTAACATACAAATAAGGATTTTAACTCTTTTTGTGTAGTCTGCAGGCTTCCTTTTAACTATTGAAAAAGTCTAGTTTTATTTAAAACAAAGATTGCTGTCCACGTGATTACAGAGATATATTTAAAAACTTGAGAACAGATATTGCAGGGAGATAATAATAATAATAATAATAATAATAATAATAATAATAATAATAATTTATTTGTACCCCACCCATCTGGCTGGGTTTCCCCAGCCACTCTGGGCAGCTTCCATAGACACCAAAAATACACAAAAATATCACAGATTAAAAATTTCCCTGAACAGGGCTGCCTTAAGATGTCAAAGACAAAGAGAGAATGAGAAAGAGAAATCCTTGCCTTTGAACTGTGTGAATATCTATCCATCAGGAAGTTTTGAAGACAATAAATCAGGAATTCTCAAAATTGAGAGCAAGGCATTATTTAAAAAAATACAACAGGAACTACTGTGTGCAACATATCTACCAACTGTTTAGGGAAATGATATGTAAATTATGTTAATGATATACAAGTTGAAAATGTAAATTACTTACGGCCCTTTGGCTTGTGATATAACTCCCACAGCGCAGAACAAGTTGCATACCCTGTGTTAATGTGCACCAACAAATGTTTAAGGGGATGTGGAATCTGGGCGACACAAGTCACCTCATCCTGAAGTCAATTCCATTTGTGCCTGTTTATTTTAGGCGTATTTGAGCACACAGCAATCATACAGATACCGCAACACAGCATCAATCCTGGCGCATGATTGGGGGTGAGCTGGAGATAGAATTTTAAAAAAACATATTTGGACAGAAGTGTTTTGCTCTTTCAGAGCGCTAGTCAGCATTGGGAGATATTGTGGTGAAATTCAATAAAAGCAAAGAAGTGAGCGAACAGAAGCTGTGGCTACTTTTCTACGGTAAATTAATTTCTCTTTTGGCCACATCGTATTTCCTGCTGGCCTCGTTCGTTTTACACCGTATAAGTGGGCAATGCTATGCTTGCAAACCCTTCCCCCACCCCTACTCAATGTTTGGCTCCAAAATGGGGTTAGGTTTCTTCTGAGTGGAAGTGAAACATAGTCAATAGAGGCAAATTAAAACCATATAATTTTGCAATCTTAGTTTAGCTCTAATTGCTGCAATAAAACAGTGGAAAGAATAATTGTGGAACATATGTTTGTGAGTGACATTATCTAGGTGAGTTCCCCTTTACGGCAGAGTGCTGTCCTATTTGTCTCCCCCCTTCCCATGTATTGGAATGACAAACCTGCAAGCCTGGAGTTAATTCTGATTGCAGCAGCTGCTTACACATGGAGTCTCCATGGCAACCGTGGAGGTTGCCATGCAACCATATTCTTTTAGGGACAGTGAAAATGCCCAAAGGCTTACTAAAAATATGTGGTGGTTGTGGTGGTAGGGAATCTTTTAAAAAAATTCTTACTATTTTTTAATGGTTATAAAGAACTGTGGTGCCAGCCCGAAAGCGGAGGTCAAGCAAAAAAACACCCAAGCCCTGACCTTTCCAAAATTGCCTGCTCTTTCTTGCGATCTCGAGCTTTATTCACAAAGATGACTTCTGATCGATTGTAAAATTGGTAGCTTATGCGAGGCGCTCCTTGCAGGCTGAGTGATGCAGCGGCGCACTATTGGTATTCTTGTCGGGTTAAAGGTCATGTGCGAATCATCAATGCAATATTGATTAGTGGAGCTGAAAAATGCCCCCGATTTACACCTTTGCGTTGCTGAAGGCTGCATTCCAAGCTGTGGCTTAAGCAGAGTAGTGCAGCTTTGGAAAACGCCGTCCATTTCAGCAGCAGATGTGACATCAGACAGCTCAGCTGGTTTTGCCTTTTTCTATAAATAGTCTGATAGGTTTAAAAAAAAAAAAAAAATTCCGATTACAAACACCTAAGAGAGGCTCTCTGTGTGTGCTTTAATCCTACAAACCTAGTGCTTCAATTCTGAGCATTGTGCGTATATCAAATATAACGTAATTTATAGTTACATTATCACCTTTTCGCTTGCCATCCATCTAAAATGGAAAATGCATTAAGATTTCAATAGGGGAGGGAGGAGCTCAAAAGAGTGGGGGTTGCCATAAATGGTTTGCTGCATTGCTCATTGAGTCAGCCCTATATAGATATAGCCCCAAGTTTAATAAGCGCATTTGTGTCATTTGAGTTTAAACTTTAAGGACAATTTTTTACTAATAGGCTATCAATGGAGCAAATGATGCCATGCGTTAGTGCAAAATTGGACAAAGAAAGTGTCCCAGACTCCCCTTCTTTCTGTGTAGCTGAATCAAACCAGATTCACATACAGAATAAAATGTATTCTGTAGGCTTAGCAACCAACATCTTGTTCAGGAGGCTGCTGGATTCTTAACTCGGCGAATTAGGTTTGTTGGGGGAATTTTTAGCAACAATACTGTGGAACTTAAAAAGAGTGCATTCTGTGTATTATCAATACACAGGAAATAGGTATCTTGTATAGGGAGGAAAATGACTATTGTTAGTGAATTTATACCATGAATTGAAAATTTACATGGGCTGTGCTGGCTGGGGCTGACGAGAGCTGTACAAACCAACCTAGAAGGCACCAGGTTGATGAAGGCTGAAGACATTCTGCAAGGCTTTGCCACACACATATCTAGCTTACTACTTACTGTTCTTATGATGCATACAAGAAGACAGGTGAAATAAGGTTATAATAGATGAAAGAAGCCAACTGTATTTGTTGCTCTTATTATTGGAGCACAACCCTGCCATTTTTAGTTTTTTGGGGGTCACATTGAACAAGTAAAAAGCTATTAATTTCATTTCTAGTTAGCCTATTGCATCTTAAAAAAACCCAAACAGATTCTTTGTTATGTAAAGGGAGGGGATGACTGAAAAGATGTTCACTAGTCTTTTAATAGTGGCATCATGTGGTCCAGAGTCATGTCAGGATGCATTAGGCTTGTGAACTTGAATTTTGCATCATCTCTAGCCATGTAATTGGTTCACTCAGTTCATATGTAGGGACCTGATCTATTCTGGATGTGGTGATGCTCATTATCCTATTGAATGTAATGCTATACACATCCTATACACACTTATCTGGGAGTAGGTCCCATTAAAATCAATGGGATGTTCTTTTAAGCATTCACAAACAGGATAAAGCCTCACTAGTTTATAAAAACAGTGGCCTTTAATATGCCTTTCTTAGGGATAAGAATGGGCTATGTTGGCTTTATTATAGAGTTCCTATGATGGTGAATAATAAATTGGACTAGATGATAATAACAACACTGTAAAGGTAAAGGGACCCCTGACCATTAGGTCCAGTCGTGACTGACTCTGGGGTTGCGGCGCTCATCTCGCTTTATTGGCCGAGGGAGCCGGCGTGCAGCTTCTGGGTCATGTGGCCAGCATGACTAAGACGCTTCTGGCGAACCAGAGCAGCACACGGAAACGCAATTTACCTTCCCGCTGGAGCGGTACCTATTTATCTACTTGCACTTTGATGTGCTTTCGAACTGCTAGGTTGGCAGGAGCAGGGACCGAGCAACGGGTGCTCACCCTGTCGCAGGGATTCGAACCGCTGATCTTCTGATCGGCAAGTCCTAGGCTCTGTGGTTTAACCCACAGCGCCACCTGCGTCCCATCAACACCTTAGCTACTACATATTTTGGAAAGTTTGCTATGCATTTGGATTTCAGATATTATAACCAAATTTTGTATGATGGTTTCTGAGATCAAGGACCAGATTTTCATCCATGTTTTATTATAGTTGGATGCCATTTTGAATCAAGATGGTGGACTGGACCTTTTGAAATTGCACTGATTTTAACCAAATTTGTGGAATGGCTTCTGATACCAAGGAGCATGTTCAAGACTGCAATGATTTTAACCACTGATTTCAAAACTACGTGGGTTTTTGTTTTTTAAGAATTCCTGAGTGATGTAAGGTAAGAAGTTGCCGGTAGCCTGTAAAAGAAGTGTGTTGCAGGTTATATGTAAAATGTTTACAACTAGGATACAATAATAGTTCATCATATGCTAAATGTATAGTTCAAATTGTAAGAACAGTTCCCATGAAAATGATTGGGACATACATTGGTGGGAAATGTAACCCAAACTGCAATATTTGAAAATTGGGTGAAAAGAAGAGCATGCCTTTAATATATCTTGCCTGGCATGAATGTTAGAATGCATACAAATATTTGAGTAAGAAACTGCTGCTTCCCTTTTAAAGAGACTCCTGGTTTCAACAATGGCTAGAGTCCTGCTTCTGCAGACCTTGGGTCCATTTTCTCCAGCATTCTGTTTTCCATGCACTAGGTACGATGGAGAAAATGTAGTTTTTAGCTTTTAGTTGTTTACCTTAACTTTTTTAAAAAACTATTTTTTAAAAAATTGTTACCTGCTTCATACTTGTCAAGTCCAGTACTATGACTGGCTACAAATTAAAATGTATAAATAAAACAAGATACCATGTGTGTGAAATGTCACAGTCTCTCAACAGAGATATGAAGACAGAGGATATTCCTCCATTTCTTCAGAAATGTCATGAAGATTTAGGAAGTTCAACATCACAAAAACACATTAAAATCTGCAGGATCCCAGATCATTTTACCATGTCTCGCACTGACATCTTGATCATCACTTCATCAAGTGAATTCCAGTGAACTCAGTTCAGATTGTGGGTGGCCTCCTCTGGCATGGAATATCACAGCAGGGATGTAATGAGGACATCAGACATGTGAATTTTCAGAATATGGTTCTTCAATATAGGGCCTGCCTTTTTGTTTCATTTTATTAAATTTATATCCTGTCCTTCCTCTCATAGGAAACCTGTGACCCTCAAGATGTTTCAGGACTCCAACTCCCATGATCCCTCACCACTGACCATGCTAGATGGGGCTGGTGGGAATTGGAGTCCAGCTGTGGAGGCCACAGGATCCACATCCTTGATATAAACCATATGAATGTACCAAACTGTCTTACACTGAACCCAGGTCAATAGTCCATGTGCATTAGTGCAGCAGCAGTCTTGCAGAGATGATCTTCATCCCTAATTCTTGGGCACCATTAGCTGGAGATGCTAGGGACTGAACTTGTGCTTCTATGCGTGCAAAGCATGTGCTCTGTCACTGAACTGTGGCCCCTCCCTCCAAATCACATACTTTAGGTTGTTCTTGAAAAACAGCAGGCAACCTTTTAGTTTTGGTTGAAGCCACAGATCCTCTTCAAAAAATTATATCCTTAGACATCATAGCAGTATGAAGAAGGATGAAGGAATGGTAGGAATCCAGGTAACAGAGTATAACATAAATCCAGTTTTCTAAGTGGACAATAGGCTTATAACAAAGAACAGAGACTGTGTCTATTCAGCAAATATGAGGCTTCCTTCTTTGCTTCTGACAACATTCTTATCCTTGACAGATACTGCAGACACGCACACATATGCATGCAGTAAGGCTATGCCTTGAATATGCATATCATTTCTTTTCAAAGTCTTTTTTAACATAAGGTTAAATGGATCAGTTTTCTAGAAGTCCTCTTGCAATGAATGGAGCTGTTTAGAATTTATAGACATGTATGGGCTTTGTGGAAACTTTTGGTCAATATGCCTGAGAGTGCAATGCTGAATAGAAAATATTTTCCCCAAGTTCCATCATCGCAGTGAACAAGGGAAAAAATCTCATGAGTAATGTCAGGGAGAGCTGGATCATGCATAGATTGCTCATCACTCATGATGCATTGTTGCCAGTGAGATTCTGAATAAGCAGACCCACCTGCTAGCTAACTGATAACACTATGGGGTCATTTCATTGAAGAAACTGTCAGCCAGGATAGATTTAAATAAAGCCACTGATGAATTCATGACCTGCACTGCCGAGGGACTAATAAAGGTGTAAAAGGAGAAAGAAAATGTAGATAAATGCACATTCTTTTGTATCATAACAAAACTTTGACATGTAAATCAGCTGAATGGGAGAGAATAGGCGAGGAATGTGTCTCCCTGTACAGTAGAAACAAGGGTGATTGTTCAACTGCACACTTGGCCACCCGCCAAAGCCGTCGTGTGCCATGCTTGTTTGCCTACCAGTGCTGCTTAGATTGGCAAATGCCCATGCAGCTTGAAGGCGGAGGACTGGATGCCTGCCAGGAAGTGTGTGGGCCTGATGCCACTGCTGGACTCCATAGCCTGGTAGGAAGGAAGAATACAAAGGCATTCAATAATCCGAATGTCCCTCTGCTTCAAGAGAGTGGTGCCAAGCAGCATTTAATGAGAGATTGCTTTGTTACAAAGTCCTCAACATCAAGTGGGCTGGTGAGCTCATTAACCTGACTGCAGCAAATAAAAAAGGCACACTCAGAAGACTCCCATGATAGCATACTCAATTGTGTAAGAGCCCTTTTGCTTCCTTTATGGTTATCCATTAGCAAGCAGCAGTGTAAACACCACAAAGCAAGCCAGTTTTCTGATTGTTCAACTAAAGTCTCTTTCCCTCGGGGATTAGGGCCTTTCCAGATGAGAGGCTTAGTGTGCAAGGCTTGTGCAGTTGTTACTCAGTGGTTGCGGGGTATCTTTCATACTACATTTGTTGCAGGTGCGCTGCATATTTCCAGCACTGAAACAGAAATCTTTTGTCATCAAGGGGAACACATTTGATTCCCCACTTAGTGCTCAGCAACAATGCTGATTGCTGTACTGAGCTTGGTGTAGTATGTATCTGCACGAGTGCCAAGGAAATCTACTGGATTTTGACTGGGAAAACTGTGGGTGCGTGGCACACCTGTACCTAACACTAGCAATGCCACAACATTCTTCTCTATGCAACAATGTGCTGCCATTTAATTAACTTTAACAGCACAATCCTAACCATGTCTACTCAGAAATAAGTCCTATTGGATTCAGTGGGGCCTTTCCCCAGGAAAGTGGTGCTAGGATTGCAGCCTCTATTTCACACTTTTTATTGAAACCCAGTATATTGCAATGCATCACATCCCTGAAAGAAGGACAAGGTAAAAATATAGTAGTTGTAGTAATGTGATATCACATCACTGCTACTAAAGGTAAAGGTAAAGGTACCCCTGCCCGTACGGGCCAGTCTTGACAGACTCTGGGGTTGTGCGCCCATCTCACTTAAGAGGCCAGGGGCCAGCGCTGTCCGGAGACACTTCCGGGTCACGTGGCCAGCGTGACATCGCTGCTCTGGCGAGCCAGAGCCGCACACGGAAACGCCGTTTACCTTCCCGCTGGTAAGCGGTCCCTATTTATCTACTTGCACCCGGAGGTGCTTTCGAACTGCTAGGTTGGCAGGCGCTGGGACCGAGCAGCGGGAGCGCACCCCGCCGCAGGGATTCGAACCACCGACCTTTCGATCGGCAAGCCCTAGGCGCTGAGGCTTTAACCCACAGCGCCACCTGTGTCCCTGCTACTAGACGGAGCCTAATGATAGTACAGAAAACCAGGGTGGATGTACCCTCTACAAATTCCCAGGTACTAGTTGCTGCAAGTTTTGAGGATCTTTTTTTTTTTTTTTTGCCTCTCCCATATTGTAAGATGTACTCTGTAAAAACCTCTGAAGCAATGAAGGGTTCATCTGCTACAGGGGGGTGGAAATATAGTGGTTAAGGTCCCTAGGGAAAAAAAGCAATAATATGTAGTAAAAATGCAAATGAGTGCAAAAAGAAATGGAAAAATATCCAAGAGAATTGGAAATAAAATTAGATTTTATATATCTATCTATATATATCTGTCTGTCCAAAGAGTGGTAGTGTCACATCCATCCTATGTGCTGGTTTGCTCTGTATGTAGGAGTTTTGCACTGATGTAGTAGGCAGTCTTTGCCACGGTTACATAATGCGATTTTCTGTATCTTTCTGTGTATACCATGCTTGCCCTCAGGAAACTGTATTAGAGAACTGTGCTTCCAGAACAAGTGCCTGTTATATCTCCATTTGAAACATATTAGTCTGTTGATCTGATAACCAACAAGGAAAATTGAAACAAATCTCCACTTACTTTTACAATTTAAAACATTTACTGTGGGCACAATTCTATTGACTTCAGTAGAGCTTGGCTGCAAAAGAATTTGACTTATTGGATTATGTTCAAAGGTCAAATTAATACCAACAACATTGTTCTATTTTGCTGTCTGCAACAGAGAATGTATGTGATTTTATGTGCATGTGTGTACATGCAGTGGAGACACTTCTTTGCAGTATAAATCTAGCCCAGTTTAGATCCTTATTCGTGCTGCATTGCAAACAAGGAGCAATTGTCTATGTAGGCTTCCCTGTAAAGTCTATGGAGGGAGAATCCATCACATACAAAGCAATGGTCCACCACTGAGGTGAAGTGGAGAATCTCCAAGTTCATAGCAGTGAATAGCTAGTAAACTAATCACATATTCCTCTACATTGATTAAGGCACAGCATACAATGGCTGCATTTACATGACAGTTTATTAAGTTTTCATAGCATTTCCATAAGTGTTAAGTTCCACATCGCATTTGAACTTTCACACAATATAGTCCCTTCTGGAACTATGGTTGAATATAGGGCAAGTTGAGTGTTCATTTCCATGTTATTAGCTTCCAGAAAAAATCAATTTGGAAATGCTAAACATGCACAACATTCCACTACAGTTCCACTGTAGTTCTAAAGGTGTATTTTCATTATGTGAAAGCTCAAATGTAATGTGAAAATTAACAGTTAGGGAAAAGTCATGGAAGCTTAATAAAATGTCATGTGGATGCAACCTATATATTGTCTTGAAATTAGGAACATAATGCATACTGTGTCAGACTATTTGTCTGTCTGGGTTCAGTATTGTCTCCTCTCAACAGCAACAGCTCCCTGGAACCTCAGGAAGAAAAGTACCATATTTTCCTGTGTATAAGACTAGCCCCCCCTAAAAATACCAAAAATAGGGGGCGTCTTATACATGGGGGCATCTTATAGACGGAAAAATATGGTATTTTGCTGTCAAAAGTCTTTCCTGTTCTGATCCTTTTGAAAACTGGAGAAAGCGAAGATTGAACCTGCAACCATATGAAGGCAGTTATGGACCCTCACCCAGACTATCACATCTTATTTATTTTATGTGTAATGGTACCTCATGCAGTTCTTTATCTGAAGTGAAGGTCTGATCCTTACCCATGGGAAAGCATCTGGGATCCTTAAGTACAAAGTGGGATATTATCTAAAGCACCCTTACTTCTTGCTGTATGTTAACCCAAAGATGAGCCATCAATAGAGTGGGACATGAGTGGTGACAGTCTTCTGCTGCTTACCTGCCTCTGTTCTACCTGTACATAGGCTTGTGTCACATATGTTCAGCTGATCCCATAACTGCCAAACCCTACAAAATAAACCGTGTGTCATTCAACATACCTGCAGTTGATTAGTTGTACACATGGAATGTCTCTGTTGTGTGAGTGGCATTTTGTTATATTTAGGGTCCAAATTAAGGTTAAATATCCTTCAAATAGACTGGGACGTGGGTGGTGCTGTGGGTTAAACCACAGAGCCTAGGACTTGCTGATCAGAAGGTCGGCAGTTCAAATCCCCGGGACAGGGTGAGCTCCTGTTGCTCGGTCCCAGTTCCTGCCAACATAGCAGTTCGAAAGCATGTCAAAGTGCAAGTAGATAAATAGGTGCCACTCTGGCGGGAAGGTAAACGGCGTTTCCCTGCGCTGCTCTGGTTCGCCAGAAGTGGCTTAGTCATGCTGGCCACATGACCCGGAAGCTGTACGCCGGCTCCCTCGGCCAATAAAGTGAGATGAGTCGGTCATGACTGAACCTAATGGTCAGGGGTCCCCTTTACCTTTACCTTTATGCTTCAGATAAACCATACTGCTTTTCTCATGCTCCTCTTCAATGAGTCTCTAGATCATATATAACACTTATTGAACTATTTCAGGGCTTCTGACAGCCCAGTGAGTTTTTAGCTTTATTTGGGAGTACAGTCCCCTCATATGTAATGACAAGAAGTTGGGGTATGGGTGCTGCCAAATTCCTCCTCCTCTAGCACATCATCAGTATGCAGTTTAGAGCAAAGGTCTGAAGCAGGAAGCCTCTTCTTCTCAATGGAGGCTCCTCAAACAATTTATAACCCTGATTGTTTAGGGTTCTGTTTCAATTCAATTTGAATTTATTCAATTTATGTATCACTTCACAGTGCCAGAAGTGAATTACGGGGGTATTAACATGCACAATACAATACTCAATAGAAATCCATTAAAATGAAACAAAAAAGACTCAGTGTTTATCCACTAAAATCGTACAACATTATGAAATAACCATCCCAACCATATGAACAAGTCTGTCACATACAAATAAACCACCAAAAGTCAGACCATTTGTGTTGTCCAAGTGGTGTCCTTGGAGAATCAAGTCAATTCAATTGCCTAGGAAACCCTCATGAGTACAGGAGGCACCTCCACATATGTCCAAGGCAGATTGATTTGGCCACTAGGATGGTGTTTGCATCCCATGTACCACATCACTTAAGACCTTTGCCATCAAATGACACATGGGAGAGGGTTGGGATTAAGAGCATCCTCTTTCCCATCAAAAGTTCGCTTACATGTGATTAGATTGAACCTCCAAACAGGGTAACTCATCTATTTGCAGTCTCCTCTGAGATAAATTTTTGAACTCTTCAGCAAATGAAGGCAAAATTAATATTGTGCTCCAAAGTAAAAATTCATCACAATGTTTACTGCTTAAACAAAACACTGAAGAGGGATGGGCCACAGCTCAGCGGCAAAGCACATAAACTTTGCATGCAGAAAGTCCTGGGTCCAATCCTGAGCATCTCCAGGTAGGGCTGGGAAAGACTCCTACATGAATTTCTGGGCAGTCACTCAGTGTCAACAATCCTAGGCTATATGCACCAATGGCTGGACTCAGTGTAAGGCAGCTTTCAACACTCCTATGACATCTGCAAGGCAGCATCATCATCTAGAGCAGAATAAGGCTTGACACAACAACCCTTTCTTTTGGCCCTTTGAGTCCTTCATTCTTAAGAATAGAAGAGAAGAGACAATGGCATAGCTGACCCTCCCTGCCCCCCTGGCTATGCCCATGATAACTACCCCACTACCCCATTATTGACAACTGATTTCCTGAACATTTTAAAGATTAACTGCACTGCTTCTTTTAAGGACTTGCATTGTGCCCTGACAAATAATCTACCGAGCAAGCCAGAATGTTTTCCTAATGTTGTGCAGAAGGTGAATGCAGATTTTGACACTGATGCCAAGGAGAAGCATGCTGCTGAACACAGAGAAGGATGCCAAGGGGACGCTGAGGCAAGGAATATGAGATTAAGGGTCCTCTTATCACTCAATGTATTCCCATTTGTTTAGATGGTATTATGTTTCCTCTGCGGGTTAACCGAAAAAAGCTACTGTGGAACAATGTGTTTAATTCAAGCCTGTGAAGAGATCTGACGTGTGATTTGTTTTCGAAATGAGAAGGAAAGAGCCTTAGTTGAGTGATACAGCATTTCCTTTGCACACAGAAAGTCACAGATTCAATCCCCGCCATCTTCAGGTAGGGCTAGGAATGCCCCCTATATGTTAAACTTTAAAACTAAATATGTGACCAGAAGAGAGTGAGCCATGGAACCTCCACCGAAGTCACATTCTAATACCCATTCCGAGTCTTAAACAATACCATAGGAAAATGACCATGTATAACAACAACAACAACAACAACAACAACAACAACAACATATTTATACCCCACCCATCTGGCTGGGTTTCCCCAGCCTCTCCGGGTGGCTCCCAACAGAATATTAAAACAGAATAAAACATCAAACATTAAAAACTTCCCTAAACAGGGCTGCCTTCAGATATCTTCTAAAAGTCAGATAGTTGTTTATTTCCTTGACATCTGATGAGAGGGTGTTCCACAGGGCAAGTGCCACCACTGAGAAGGCCCTCTGCCTGGTTCCCTGTAACCTCACTTCTCACACTGAGGGAACCACCAGAAGGCCCTCGGCACTGGACCTCAGTGTCTGGGCTGAACGATGGGGGTGGATATGCTCCTTCAGGTATATTGGGCCGAGGCCATTTAGGGCTTTAAAGGTCAGCACCAACACTTTGAATTGTGCTCAGAAACGTACTAGAAGCCAATGTAGGTCTTTCGGAACCAGTGTTATATGGTCTCGGCAGCCACTCCTAGTCACCAGTCTAGCTGCCATATTCTGTATTAGTTGTAGTTTCCAGGTCACCTTCAAAGGTAGCCCCACATAGAGTGCATTGCAGTAGAGTGTATTGTTTGTGTATTCTATTGCCAGCTATGTTCAGTAATAGAGGATCTTCTTTGTATGCAGAAGGCCCTCCATTCATCTCCAGCCTCTTCAGGTAGGACCCTGCAGAGCTGCTGCCAATCAGTGTAGACAATAGTGAGCTAGATGAACCAATGGTCTGACCTGGTATAAGGCAGCTTCTTATGAGTAAAGTTTGTTTTAAGAGATCAAGATTACCAAATTAAGTATCTGGCTCCAGAACCTACAAGACATATGATGGGTGAAGTAGCCGACACTGTTTCTATTGAACATGCATAGTCCAAATGATCAAGTACTTATTTATGGCTAAGTGGACTGGAGGTAGACACCTCAGTCTTCAGGAACATAATCAAATGCCAAAATCAAAGTCATTTCACCTCTTTTTATTGTGCCCTCTCACAAAATGGGATCTGGAGTGCAAGAACATGAGAAATGGTCTCAATTTCAGCCAGGTTGCTTCTGCACTCAGAGATCAACTTCTAAAAACCCATTTTCAGGATTTCTTTCATTACTGAGGGCCAAAATGACCTACATTTTTCATCCATGGTAATGACGACTCATTGGAAGCTGTCCTTGCATGGCAAGCAATTATCTACCTGAGTTTAAGGAAGAAATATAATAATCAGTAAAGCTAAATCCAAATCATAGCTTTAAATATACAGGGGGCCACATGGATTATAAAGCTGAGGCTGAAATTGGGCACTGTTGACTCTAGAGTAAGTCCTGTTAACTGCATCATTGATCTCTCAGGAGTGAAGATTGGAAGACCGAGTGTGGAAGTATATTCCTATTAAGCAAACTGGGCAAGAAGATATGGGGAATTATTTAATGCTGTTAAACTTAAATTTTTGATTTAATCATTTTCCATAAACATTCCATAAACATTTCCCAGCCAGCTTATGCAGAATTCACATATTTAGAGAGAGAATCTCTCACATATTTAGAGAGAAACTACCCCCTACAGTAATTTCTTAAGGTTATTCTTTAGGTTTCATGGGCACATTAAGTTTTCCTGCAGTAATTGGAGAAGGTGAGAGGTACAATCCTGGTAAAATGGCCTTAAATGGGTAGCAACATGTGGTTAGATAGGAGCTATTGCTTCTATATGTGGACAAAAAAACAACATTGTACCTAGTTAGTTCTGTGACTCCTGCAGGTAGTTTAGGGAAACTGTAAAAATTCAAGGGAAAGGGAAGATGGGGGACTATAGCTTAGTGGCAGGGCACACAGCTTTGTGTGCAGAAGAGTCCAGGTCCAGTCCCTGGAATATCCAGTTAAAGGGTGATGTGAAAGGCTTCTGCCTGAAACCTGCTGCCAGTCAGAGTAAACTACAGTTTACCTCAGGTTAAGAACTTAATTTGTTCTGGAGGTCTGTTCTTAACTTGAAACTGTTCTTAACCTGAAGTACCACTTTAGCTAATGGGGCTTCCCGCTGCCACCACGCGATTTCTGTTCTCATCCTGCAGCAAAGTTCTTAACCCGAGGTACTATTTCTGGGTTAGTGGAGTCTGTAACCTGAAGCGTCTGTAAGCCGAAGCATCTGTAACCCGAGGTACCACTGTATACTGGGCTAGACAGACACAATCTAAGTTGGTACAGGGCAGCTTCCCAGGTTCAGTCAACACTGATAACTTGAAAAGTCCTACAAGCTGGTATTATGTGAGGAGACTTCAGTGATGAGTGCCTTGATGTTTTGTGTTAGTGATTTAGCAGTGCAGTATGTCTTGTTGTGGGGAGTGGGTGGCATTGTGGGTTAAACCATAGAGCCTAGGACTTGCTGATCAGAAGGTTGGCAGTTTGAATCCCCGCAACGGGGTGAGCTCCCGTTGCTCGGTCCCTGCTCCTGCCAACCTAGCAGTTCGAAAGCACGTCAAAGTGCAAGTAGATAAATAGGTACCACTCTGGCGGGAAGGTAAACAGCATTTCCGTGTGCTGCTCTGGTTCACCAGAAGCAGCTTCATCATGCTGGCCACATGACCCGGAAGTTGTACGCCGGCTCCCTCGGCCAATAAAGCGAGATGAGCACCGCATACCCAGAGTCGGTCACGACTGGACCTAATGGTCAGGGGTCCCTTTACCTTTACCTTTATGTCTTGTTGTATGTATGTGTGTGAACAGAGAGAGCAAGAGAGAGAGCAAGAAAATGATGCTTGTGTAGAATAATGATCAATGGTGTAGTGGAGGGGGGAAACACAGGGAAGTGCAACTATGAAACGTTTTTTTCCCCTCCACAGCGGAAAATTCATCTGGCAAAATGCAAGGGCAATTGATGAAACTTTGCTGTGGCAGATGACTGAGTTGATAAGAAGGCTTTCAAGTTTTACTAATATTTGTGATAGCTTAGCGCACAGGAAGTAAGCGAATGAGAAAAATAATCAAGCAGAAATTGGATACATTTTTCATTTTCATTGATGGAGTTCCAACTTGATGACTGCAGTTTAAATAGGGTAACCCTACTTTGAAATATTGTTTGGATTTCTAATTAAAATAAAATAAAATTGTATTTCCATTTCAGTGGCATAAAGATGTTTAGTTGTGAGCCCAGGCGCAGATCCCCCCCCCCCCCAGTCAGGGAACAATGATTGCACTCGACAATGTATTTTGGGATTAAAGTGGCCACAACTTTATTAACCGTTTCAAATGTAGGAAACCTTGGCTTAATCACTGGGGGGGGGGTATCCCCTCAGGCGCCTCATGCCAGGGGTGTGTGCTGCTGAGGCACAGCAGGGCTAATCGGAACTTGGGGGCCCTGAAAAATGCATGTTTACAGAGCTAGCCCCCTTCCCACGCAGCTGAGGGGAGTTCACTGACTGCCTGCTCAGTGTTTGGCCTTCCTTTTAAGCCCTTGGAGCAGATTGGAGTGAAGCCCGCCCACTCCTGGTCTGCTCCTCTTGGCCATGCCCACCCAGACGCTGTGGATTGGGTGGTTTGAATGGGAGATTGGCAGGCTCCTCAACACCAGGGGGAGGGCCCCCCCAAATGCAATGGCACAGCGTGTCTCTCTGAGGGAAGGTGGTGCCATGCGCCAGGTTGCAAATTCTGCCCACCACTGGACTGGGTGAGCGGGCATTAAGGGTCATTGTGTTTTACAAGTGAGAAGTAAGCCCCACTGAACATACACAAGGTTGTAGTCATGACTGACCTTAATAAATCGGGTGTTTTGCTACACACTGGTGCTCTTTGGTGTGCATTTGTCTGTCTCAAGAAGAATAAGAAACTGTGGAAATGTTCATTCTTTCTCCTGAAACAAAAATTCAGGGGAGAATCAAAATGAACATCAACATTGCAATACATCCACGATCAAAGTAATTCTATCTGTTTGACAGTGTTTACTAAAAGTATTCATATTAAGGCCTCTGTTTAAATTTTCTAGAAATACAGGCAATTCAAATATCCTCTAGGCATATTAACTGTGTGACATATTCTAAATGTCAGTCATCAGAAGACTATTTTGGATAAAATCCTGCTCAGCATTAAACCTAGGTGAATATATTGGAAAATTAATCCTTCAGATCCAGAAGCTTCTGAGTATGTTTCCTCTACATTCCTCACCCCAGTGCCCCAAACTCTGCTGCTATCTCAAGAAAGAGACCCTTCGATCTACTACACATGTACCAATATTACAACTTCATGCATTTTTTAAGATATGGAGTGCAAAACGAAAATGCAAGAGAGACAAATCAAATTCCTTTTCTCCCCCATGGTAAATAAGTAATGTACTTACCAGAATGATAAATAGAGTACTCCACATCATACTGTATTCCCATGTACAGGGTGTAGCAGTAGTTTTCAGCAGTGATCCTAAGATTGGAAATCCTATGCATGCATGCATGGCAGTAAATCTCATGGAACTGTGTGAGATTCTGAGTCACTACTGAAATCAGGGAGACTTCTTTTGCTGAAAGTCACCCTGATCCATCAGTGCTGGCCCCTTCTACTTGCACACTGAGCTGCTGCCCTGAGCGTATGCAAGTGTGTGTGTGTGTGTGTGTGTGTGTGTGTACACAAGGGGTGAAATATTGTTTTTTAGCCTGAGGGCTATGTTTACTTCTGGGCAACCTTCCAGAAGCCATGTGGTAGTGTTGGGCAAAGCCAGAGGCAAAACTGACCAGAGCAACCAATGTGAATGTTTTCTTTTTTAAAATCCAAAAACAAACCCCTCTATATACTACTGTTTTGTAATAAAAATAAGATACAAGGCATACAACCGATGAATGTTAACAAAACTGAGTTACCTGCATACACACTATATAATAAAACAGAATATACAAAACAGAATATATAAAAAAGGGTACATACCCGATATTTTTCAACAGAATATGTAAGTAAGATTCATGCTAAGGATCAGTGCTCACTAGATAGTGTAGCTGCTGATACTTGCAACACAATTGCATTGGACATATGAAGTGTTTCCAATAATGTTTCCAATAATGATATACTTAAAGGAACAGTATGGCCTATACAGAATACAAAAACAAAGCGGACCCATGAAAACTATTCCGAAACAGTAGTATCATTCCAGAGACATTGTCCTTTTGAGGCTTTTGAGACGTCTTCTGTTGAAACTTTTGAAAGACTATTGTGAGACTGTCCTTAGATATCTGTTTTGAACACACGGCTTGAGGCTCCTTGCTAGCACTCTGTTATATTGTACATATGAACTTTGATTGGCATTTTCCTACAATTTGAATGATATCATTATTCTATTATATATTCTCTACTAACAGCCTACGTGTTGTGTTTGTATTGTTGTAATCTTTTTTAAAACCACATGCCAGTTTATTAAAGTATTCCTCTCTATCCCCCATCCAGGCAAGCATGATCAGAGTTCAGGAACACATTCCAGCCAGGCAAAAATACTCAAGGAGGGTGCAATGGAGGGCTAGTAAGGAGTATAGGTCCTAAAGAAAGGCAGTGTGGCTAGCAAGGGTGTGTGGCCTGGGAAGACTCCCAGTGGTCTGATAAGAGAGGCCAGGGGGAGTTCATTTGGCTCCTGGGCCTGAGACTTCCCATCCCTGGCAGGGGTGCCAACTTGAATAAAATATTGTGGGGGCCCAGGTAAAGCCCACCCTACATAATTGATCACATGATGCAGTGCACATATCATTTGAATGGGAATGTCCATCAACTTTGTGGGGGCCCAGCCCCCTCAAATATTTTATTGTGGGGGCCAAAGCCCCCACGGCCCCTAGGAGTTGGCTCCTATGATCCCTGGTCTACATCACTGATTGCCTTTCGTGGGGACACCAGGTCCAGGTACCATCACCAGAAAAGATGGTAAATGTTTTCAGAATGTATATTGCATGTAAAGGAGGATGGAGCAGTCTCAGTTTTCCACTGTGCAAGCATGTTTTTGAGTTGGCTTCAACAGGAGGGCCATCGTTCAGGGATAGGATTCATGCTTGCTGCACTCAGCGTCCTCTTCAATGTGCAAAGCAACACCACACCTAATAATAATAATAATAATAATAATAATAATAATAATTTATTTATACCCCACCTATCTGGCTGGGCTTCCCCAGACACTTTGGGCAGCTTCCAACAAAATATTAAAATACAGTAATCCATCAAACATTAAAAGCTTCCGTAAACAGGGCTGCCTTCAGATGTCTTCTAAAAGTCTGGTAGTACATCCTTCCTTGTCCTTCCTATATAGAGTTTATATCCAGAGACAATCATGACCCACGGGTTCTTTCCATTCCACCAGTACATTTTTATTTATACAGTACCCTCAATGTACATGGCTTCCTGCAGAGTTTCAGAAAGATAGGTGCTGTCACTAAGAGCTTAAAATCTGGTTAGACCATGGCAGAGATGGGGAGGCAAAGGCCAGAATAGCAAATGACAGAGTGGTGGAGGAGTGGTGAATCAGTTTATGTTAATATATGCTCTGTTTGTGATGTGACAGAGAGGAGAAGGACAGGGGTTTGTAAAAGGTAGGCCAGTGCAGGTTTTAGAAAGCTACATTACTAATTTTCTTAGTGGATACAACTATGTGTCTAAATCATGCTTAACATAAAATAGACTCTCTAATCTATCACTGTTGTGCTCACAGCAATAGAAATCTCCATTGTAGTCCATTAATTCTGCTGCAACGACTGCAGGAAAAGCAACAACCTTTAGGATGCATTAGTGATATTGATTGTTCTGCCTGTATGCATTACTTGAGTATGGTGTCCTTTTTCCAGGAAATACCACTTTTTATCATTGTATGTGCCTCTCCAGTTAAGATTAATAAATGGTTTCAATAACAGCTTAGTATTTTCTTGTTTTTAAAAACAACCCTTTGCGTTGACATTTCCCTTTCTTAGTTCTAGCCCAAAGGTGAACATTTGGAAAAAGTTTGGAAGAAATTAAGCTTTTGCTTAGTTATGTGAGGCAAGAGAAAAACTTCTTCCCACAGTGCAAAATAACTGCCAAGAACTTGCTCACAAATCTTAATTATGACTGAACTTGGAAAGGTGGTGGGAAACGGTTGCACTGAATTTTGGCATTGATTTCTAAATCTATTTATTAAAATTGATGCCAGATTTCTAGCTGGTAAAATACCAGATTTGTCGCCTTTAAAAAACCCTGTTCTATTTTTTTTGTTACCTACCCTGGGAACAGGAAAGTGATGAAGGACAGGATATTAACAACAACAACAAAAGCAGCAGCAACAACATGGTTGTCCTGTCAAGCCTAGCACTCTGTTAGTGCAGTGCAATCCTTAATATGACTCAGAAGTCATATTAAGTTCATCAGGACATTTCCCCAAATAAGTATATATAGGATTGCAGCCTTAGAAAATCCTTTTGGATTGCTGCAGATGCCTACCCAAGGACGCTATAGAGCTCTGTCGAACAATGTTGTGAGTCCAAGACACCACTAGGTATGTCAAAGGTCTGTGCTCTAGGGACAAGCACTCTCAACTTTAAAAGAGCAATTACTTTCAAATAAACTTTAGCCCTCTCTACTACCAATAAACAACAAAGCAAAACAAAACAAAGAATAAATAAATGAGGAGTCTCTTCTTTCTCCCCTCATGACATTTTTTCAAATAATAGCATAATAAAAAGGCAAAGATCGCAATATATTGTAATGCAAATTCTAACGGCTATATCTTACATAATTTTAGAAAATATCCTTCCAAGACATTTCTTGCCCTCGGCAATTTTGAATTTCTGCCTTTTGTTGCTCTAAGGACCCATTCCCATGTTAGTAAAGGTCCTCGGCTGCCGTCCTGTTAAGCAGATCAAAATCAAATCCAACTACCAAAGGACCATAGCATCCTTGTTAGCCTGAAGTCAGTGGTGGTAAAATTCCAGGAGCACACAATGATAATAATAGTGTCTCGTATCCTTTTGAAGGAAGAGTAGACAGGTATGGGTGTGCTGTGTTGACTTTCCTGTCCAAAAATGTAAATAAGATATGTCAGGTGACCACTGTGAAAACAGAGCTACAATTTCTAGAGGGGTTTAACAACCCCTCTTCCCAAGGAACTCTGAAATGTAGCTCTGTGAGAAGAATAAGGGTCCCATAACAACTCTCAGCACCTTAACAAACTACTGCTCCTAGGATTCTTTGGGGGGAAAGCTTGACTATTAAAGGGGTACTTTAAATGTATGCTGTGGGTGTGGTCTCAATTAGCAGGCTGCCCTCAAGGGTTGGAGGGCACAGCTCTACCATCAATGGTGAAGTAAGAACCAATGGCCACTCTGGTTGGTTTCAGTACATGGAACGGAGGAACCATTTTGTACTTTGCCTCATGCTACAAAATATACTGGGTTGGCCCAGATTGTTTATATTACACCCCAGAGAATAACATAGCAACATTTTCATCATTTCTTTGTGCATATGTGTGAGGGGGAAGGGGGGTGGTAGCAGGGCCCATATTTAAGTTGCCTATGTTTCTTTAAGTATCTTAATGGCACAGATTTACATTAAGAACAACCAGAAGAAATAATGCAACATTATTTGTCATTATGTATAATTTTACATACATCGCTTGACTCTGAATAGCATTTAGAGCTCTAGAGAAGCAATAATGGTAGGGTTTGGTTATTCATCTTTCATCCTAGGAGTTTACAGCCATGTGCTGAACCTACCATTTCTGTTTCTGAGTAGAGTGGTATCTATGCATCACACTATTCCGGTGTAGTTAGAAGGGCAGGAGAATCACTATAGGTTCTTACTCTAACAACTGTGATACCTACACAGAATAAATATTATATCTCGAACTCCCACCCTGTGAAAATTGTACTGACAAAATAATATATTTGCATACAGAATACAGAATATTTTGCATGGTCAGCTTGTTCCACAAAATTATAGAAAATGTAGGTGATGGGGGGGGGGCTAGTTAATTTTTTTTTGGCTTATATATACTATCCCATTGCTGTTCTGTTACTTCTATTATATCAATCGGCCTTTGCCCCATTTACCTTAGGGGAAGGGCTTCAGTCTCTTCCCTTGAGATTATCCTTCAATTTAATGGTTCTTTCACCAGCTGGAATTTCTTTCCACAATACGAAGCTTTTCACATCCAAATCACAGCATCCCTCTAACAACACAGTATGTTTGTAGTATGGAAGTACCTTTGGAATACTATTCCTGAAAATTTCTCCTCTTAAAAAATCCATCTACTAAATGCCAATATAAAAGATTACACACACACACACACACACACACACACACACAATTTCAATGAAAAAGGTTCATGAAATTCCATATCTATAAAGTATTGCTACTAAGGGCAATATTTTTTTTTAATTCCTTTTTCTTTTTCAATTCCTGTACCAAATCAATCCTTGCACCAAATCATTCTTCATGTCAAAGAGAATTTCAGAAAACATTCCCTATAATGCATGAATGCTCCAGAATCTGTAAGATGTAGGCATTTCTAATCTCAAACTATCTCTCTGTTTTAAAAAAAGGCAAACCACACACACTGCTATCAAGAATATGACTTAGATGTCTCAAACTCTTTGTGTATACCACTGTTTTTATTCAATACTTCTTGTGAAAATAAAGCACACCCATGTGTCTCAGAAAAAAACCACATAATTGCAGTGTACATAAAGCCTGTCAAAGCTCTAATTTTCAATATTCTAATGAATATCAAAAGAGTCCAGCACTTCTGACTTTGACAAATTGCAGATGAGATTTTATTCATTAAGAGGACTGCTAATGTTTATTTAAATGCAATTTACTGTTGCATTATTGATTAGCTCCTGCAAAATTATCTTACAAGGAGCACGTGTAGCAAGAAGATTTCAGGTTGAGAAAGGATTTATCTAGGGAAGGCCTGTAGGCTTGATTTAGGCCCCAGGACATGAGAGTTTTAATTTATCTGGAAAGAAAGGCCTGGTGGAAGGTTTGCTTTGTTTGCATTTAGACAGCAGATGAAAGGGGTTTTGATGTTGAGCTGGGAGAAAATGGCTGCCATTCTTGTTATTCATACAGAGAACTGAACAGAAAGCCGGGAGGGTGGGGGAGAGAAATCTATTACAGGGGGCAAGATTTTATTTTTTTTTAAAAAAACAACTTCCCCCCTCCTCCAGTCATTTTCTCAATTGGACTGGATGCAGCCTATTTCCACCCAAAAGAAAGCAAATAGAGAATTTGTTGTTTTTTATCTAAAATCTCTATGTTTAAGAAAACGATTGACATTGCATTTCTTATAGTCTTTACATTTTGTGAAGTATATTTGGTCACAATCATAGTGTTCTGTCCAGAGTATGTTAATAGAATTGTGGATTTGGCTTAGGAAATCCAGATGCAGTCGTGAACTTCCTGATGTGTCAAATTTGTTAGAGCTGGAATTGTGGGTGTAAACCTGGTGTTGTCAGTGTCATCTGTCCACCTCACAGATCCCCACCAACATTCTAGTCAATGTAGCTAGTTTTGTAACTTGTCATGCGCTTGCAAAAGAGTGACTGCAGTTGGATCAGGGAAATTGAGAACAATCTAATGATGATTGCGGAACATTTTAATATAAGCTGGCACAATAATCTGGCACATATCTTTGTTTTGGCGTTCTTCTGATATGGTACTGGTGGTTATCACAGAGCATGGCATGTAATAAATTGATACTGTATCCAATGGTGTCCATGCACGAATAGAATAAACCACTGCTCACACAATGAGATTTCATCTTCCTCTCCTATCCCCTGAAGCTCCTGGTGCACCCCCGATATCTGTTCTAGAGGGTTGGGGAACCTTCTGAAGCAGATAAGGAGAAGTGTAGGTTGTTGTAGGGAGGTGGATAAGAAATGGAAGCCATATTGTAGAAGTGCTACACTGGATTCTGCCCATAGAGTCAAGTAGAAGAATCTATGGTCTACATGTTATTATCCTATTCCAGTTTTGACATATAATTGACTATGCCTAAGCTGTGAATCTCACACTTCTGAGGGGACCTAGGCTTGATCACGTGTACACATACACTCGCTCACACTTTCAAACAGATACAAAATCAAGGCAACCTCAACAGTGTGAATGCATAATGAACCATTGTCTAGGAAACACAGCTATGTAATAGAATGTAGAAATGTGACCCCAGGAACAGAATATAGATAAACTAGTGTATTCTTTGTTGTTTTTCTCCATGTGTGTTGATCTGACTTTGTTTTGAAGAATTGAAGTGTTTTATTTATGTATGTATTTATTAAATTTCTGTACTGCCCTTCATCCAAGGAACACAGGGCAGTTTACAATATATAAACACAAAATGCACAACATAGTAACAAACGAGAACAATACCCCCCAAAAAAATTAAATGGCTGTAGATTGTTTAATTAGCCAAAGGCTAATTAAGAGGAGTGTTTTTGCCTGCCGACTAAATATATGTAATTAAAGCTCCAGGATAGTCCCCCTGTGGAGAGCATTCTAGAAGTGGGGATTAAAGTGGGGAGTACCACCCTCTGGACCTCTCATGGAGGAAGCACATGAAGAAGGGCCTCAGATGCTGATTGCAGTGTTCAGGTTGGTTCAGATGGGGAGAGGTGGTCCTTGAGCTATTGAGGTCCTGAGCTGTAGGGAGCAGCAGGAGGTACACTCTAGAAGGTGGAGGCAGACAAGGGCCCACAACCTAGTATGTGATTCCTTACCTGGAGTAGGCTCTGAACAGGTGAGCATCACCTACCTCATTGAGCCCAAATGATGCAATCAACATGCAAGGTATAAAAAGGAAACAGAGCTGAGATGCTGTGTTTGTTCAACTGCCCATGTAGATAGTCCTTGGCTGGGATGCTCCAGGACCTCAGTGGGACTCTGCTTCAGGTTTGATGCTGGACTGTGTTTACTGACTGTTGGATTTTGGACTTGACCTAGTGTATATACCAGTGGGACCTGCTGCCAGGTAAGCCAAGAGATCAGGACACTCACATCTATCTGGTCTAGGGAACCACCTACTAACAGTGTTTTAGTCTTATTTGGATTGAGCTTCAGTTTTTTGGCTCTCATCCAGACAACCATCCAGCACATCCACTGCTACACCTGCAGGTGTAAAGGAGAAGTGGAGCTCTGTGCCATCAACATATTGTTGACAACAGACTCCAAAATTCCAAATATTCCCACTGAGTTGTTCAAGCCATTTCATGGCTTGTAGCCTTTCCCTAAGCTCTGGAGTATACCAGGGAGCCAAACGGGCTCCAGAAAGCATGAGAGGGTACTCAACAGTGATTGTGCCAGCAGCCTGAGCCATTTGGATGTTCCAGAGATTGGCCAAAGCTTTGACAGGGGCACCAGTCATATCAGCTGAAAAATCCCCAGAGCCATCAGCCTCCAACGGCATACCATCCTAATGGGTCTCCCACCTCTGCCGAGGGGAAAAAATGCTGAAAGCCTAAATCTCAATAGGAGGTGATCTGACCATCACAAGGGACTGTTGTCAATATCTCCCACTTTTAGATCACCCTCTTCCTGCCCAGTTGAGATAACAAGGTCCAGAGTGTGGTCTGCCACATGCATTAGGCCAATGACATGCTGGTACAGCCCCATGAAGTTCTGAGCCACCCCGTAACCACTCACATTGGCATGGATGTTAAAATCCCCCCAAATCAGCAGTCTGGAAGCAACACTGCTTTTGAGACCAGCTCAGGCAGGGAGACTGCTGGGCAGTAAGGCAGGTGGTAAACCAACAGAATCCCTAATCTGTCCCAATTGCTCAGTGCTGGGAACACACACACTAAATACCCCCAAGTAGTCATGAACTGAGGTGGATAAATCTGTATCACAAATTTATGGGTACTATTCAGCTAAGTCCTACTCATAGTACATCCATTGAAATGAATGGACCTTAGATAGTCATATGTATTAACGTTAGTGGGTCTACTCTGAGGAGGACTAGCATTGAATACCACCCAAAAACTGTTTTATGCCGGTGTAATTTGGCTTTCATTTCTCTTCCATAATGACCAGAGCTTGTTGTGTCATCCAAACCCAGCAAACTATGGTTAATCTGAATTATGATTTATTTGAAACAAGACAACCGGTTTATGAATTTGGGTTCTTTCAACAAACCATAGTTTACCACAGTTTAGGATTTGGACCTAATGCTAAACCATGATTATATGTAATTGGAAGAAAAACTTGCTATTTTTTAATGGTTACATTGGAGGAGGAGGGGAGGGGAGTGCATGAGTCTGAGACCTGGGCTTGTTCTCTTCCTGTTAAACTATTTATAATGCTATTGTTACTAACTAGTCTTTTTTAAAGACCCCAGTGCAATAGTGTAATGCGATTGTGAAATCATATTTCTTAGAGTTTCTTAAAAATATGTTACTTTAAAAATTCAAGTCATTTCAAATAAAAAGCACGTACCACCCAGAGAGGCAACGTATTTGATATTACATGTTTTTGAATTAAAGAGAAAATAGTTATTTGGGGTTTGTGCTGTTTCTCATTAACAGTTTCCCTTAGTGATGGCATATATGCATTATTTCCATTTTTATGAAAAGGCATCCTGTAAATCATTCACGTACCCTTTTCTTTGCCTGGAAATGGCCTCCCATGAAAATGCTGCCTTTAATGTCAAATCAAGGAGTAGCAAAGCTTAGCTGGAGTCTCTGTTCCAAATTCTGGTGTAAGTCCAGTGAGTTCAATGGAATTATACAGAGGATAAATCAGGCCCTTCATGTCTAGCAGGTATACTATAAATTTAATTTCATGGCAAACTGAAGTCTATTACAGAAAATCACAGAGAACAGCCATCTCAGCAAGGCCATCTTTCTTTTTTATGGAGTCTTTTTGTGTGTGTTTCTAGCTTTTGCAAGCTTTGTCTGCACCTGCCAATAAAAAGATGCTTTTTTTGTTGGGAGTACAATGCCGACAAATTAACCAGCAAACACATTTCCAGTAGATGGTCACAGCAGTAACTCAGGGAGAAACTGATGGGCCTGTTTTAACTTTAAGGGAGTGTGCAATTTTACACTTGTTGGCAACTTCTTCTAAGCCAGTCAGCTCTGCTGCTGTGAATTTCTAACCATTTCACTTTAAGAAATTGGGGTGGAATTAAAAGAGTGGAGCATAACTCAAAAATTGCTTACCTTGCCCTGATTTCAAGGTAATAAGTTTGGATGTTCTGAATACCCTATGGAGAAACATGGAGATTCCTGCCAAGTAACTTAATATTTGGTACCTTGCCAGTATGACCTCTGACTGCCCTGAGGATTGACACTGTGTCCCTTTCTGTCTTTGCAGAACTAATTGCTTATTGAAATGAAATTAGAGCTGCAAATCAGCGCCCTGTTGTGATTAGAATCTGTTTGAACTGAATCTTGCTGCAACACTGTGAATTTAATCTCCGTCTCCTCTGAAAATCACCAAATTTATGTTGATTCTACTGCACACACAAGGGTTGTGACCATTTTATTGTAAAACATATTATGCAAACAGTTTGTGAAAAGGGCAGTGCTTATTCTATGAGCACACTTATAGCTCAGTTTACACCAGAGTGGCATTAAGCTGTCAAACTCACAAATGCAGTGCTGCGAATGGGCTGTGGTACTATTTTAAAAATATTTTGCATCATCATGGGCCATTAAAAAAAATCACTGGCATTTTTACTGTAAATATTAGGTGGGAAGAAGCTGTAGCTCAGTGACAAAGTGCATACTTTGCATGCAAAACGTTCCATGCTTAATTTGTGACATCTTTAGCTAGGGCTATGAAAGGCTTGGCTGAAAACCATGGGGAGTGGCTGCCAGTTATAGTAGATTAGGAGTAGCCAATGCAGTGCCCTCCATATGTTTTTGGACTGCAACTTCCACCAGGCCCAGCCAGCATGGTCAATGACCAGGGTTGCTGGGATCTGAAGGACATCACATTGGTTGTTGCTGGTGTAGATAAGTACTGAGATGGTCTGATGCAAACTCCTGTCTTAGTTGAACAATCAAATGAGTTTTAGTCGATTAACCAGCTCTATCTACATACATTTTCACATGAGGTTAAAATCTATAGACCTAAAAGAAAAATTGTGCATACTTTGTAGTTAGATAATGGTCATGTGATAGAGCCACTTAAAACATCTGCACTGCCTTCCCATATGCTAAGTTCAATGTACAAAGCCCTGAACAATTTGTGTCCTTGATACCTTAAAAACCACCTGGGTTCCTGTATCCAATCATCCAGAGGACTGCTGGTAGTTGTCCTCCATGTTTCAAAGTCTGACCAGCTTCAACTTAGAAGTCAGGCATTTAGTGTCACTGGTTCTCCCAGAGATCTGGCAGCAGAAGTGCCAACTTCTCATGATGATAGAGGGGGCCTAATGTGACGTCCTAATGTCACACGTGTGGTGTTGTGAGGAGCCAGGGGGCAGAGATGAATATCCTCTAGACACTGAGAGGGACCAGCCCCCTTAAAAAAATTGCCCCCTGAAAGTGCCTTGACCCCTAGGAGCAGGTGCCTACATCTGGCAGTCATCCTTATTGCTGCCAGACATCTCTTAATGATTTTTTAAATGCTGACAGGCCTCTTCAGTTATTTGTTATTTTTTAAAAAATATGAGCCAAGCATTTTTATAATTATTTTATGGTATTATTGTATCCTATGTCTTGTTTGAAGACAGGAGTGCCTGGCATGCTCTGGTCCATGGGGTCTCGAAGAGTCGGACACATACAACAACAACATGTTTTGTTTTGTTTAATTTGCATATATTGTTGTTCACCACCTTGATATTTTATATGTGTGGACGGTATGTAACTATTGTTATAATTAAATGATGCACACCTCTATAGCGTTGTATTAGATGAGACAGTACTCTCACCTGCAGTTCTTACAATGTTTTAGTTCCTTGTGTGGATTTTCGCTTAGTGAATGTTGGTAAAGCAGGATCTCCCATGTCTTCTTCACTAGCTTATCTCTCTTGTTTGCTCCAATTACATCTCTGCATTCCTTCCTGTTTCCTGATTCCATGGAAACTAAAGAGGAGAGGCTATCAAACTATTTGTAACTGCCCCAGAGACAAAGAATATGCAGAACTAATTAAGTGGGCAAGTGGGCTTGCATCCAAATACAGGGACATATGCCTACACCCTTATCTACAGACACTCTGCAGACTGGATGTACAGTGACTACATGCAAACAAAATGCTTACCAAAAAGTCTAGGAAATATATATAGATAATAGTGGGGGCCTAGATTCATCAACCCACTTTCTGTCATGTGCCTTGAATGTCTAAATAACTTTGGGTTCACTTAGGAACACCATTATTTAAAACATTGAGAATAATTTTCCCCATTAACCATCCATAGCATACTTCACAGTGTTTTGCTATAAACATTTGTTTAGACCGTTCTGCCAAAATGTACTCAATACTAGTAAGAGATCAGGCTGGTCTGCCCTTTTTAATTACTGATTGACTGCTCTTATATCAGCACAATGGGTTTAAAAATACACTTGGAATAATAAGGTGGTTTTGAGATAAATAAAGGTGTCGCATAGTGATAAGGGAAACGATGGCTTTGCCATTAAATGCCATAATCTTCAAATGAGGCAATCTTGGCTATCTGATCAAGATTAGGAGACTCAAGAGTCCTGAGAAACTTTATTGAATGCTAATTGCTAATGCTGGAGAAAGAAGACGTGTTCTGAAAGGTGGTGGTTTTTTTGGGGGGGGGGGCAGTAGGAAGTAGCATTGCAGATGCAAAGGTGGATCAGCACAACATGGCTGCCAAAAAAAAAAAAATACTCTTTGCCGGTGAGTGCCATCACAAAAAGAGCACTGGGTGTGGGAACTGCTGCAGTGTGTGCTTTTTCTAATCTCATGTTCATGTGAGATGAGCCAACAATGCGCCTCCTCCCATGCCAACACTTGTCCAGTTTCCAGAGTTGCAATAGGCATAGGAAGAAGCTACATTGATGACTTCACCCATGGGACCTCTGACTGGAGCAGTGTGCAAATGGACTCTCAAAATTCTCCACCCTATTTGCGGACAGAGAAGCTGATGCGGGGACCATGTTACCAAGTTTCTCCAAGGGGGAGGAGTAATTTTCTAACAGTTTGTCAATGGCAGCAATAGCAGAGTTTCTTCCTTTTTGTGGCACCCAGTATTATTCATGCTCCACAATGACATGGACCTAGTCTTTTTCCAGGGCATGGTGTACGGGGAGATGAGTGGTGGTGGTAATAGTATGGTGGCCACCACAAAATGTGTTGGAGGATATATGAAGAAAACTCTGCAATGTGGTTTTCATTTTGTGGGGTGATGGAAGGGCTAAAGAAAGAAGGTCTCATTTCCACCCCACCCCCCGTAAGGTGTCTTTTGGAAAATACCACCTTAGCTCTGTTTTGGACTCATTCCATTATTAGAGCAGCATGGAAAAGATACCCAGTGCAGTGCATCCAGTGCTGCTGAGGGCAGAACATTTGATAAATGGAAAGGATCAAAGTGTAGTTCCAAGGTTGAGTCTTGGGTAGGAATCAGATACACTGATGGCTTGGGAAGGAAATGTTTTAATTTTTAGATGCTTGTCTCAGATCTCTGCCAGTTCTGTGAAGGACTGGAAATTTTAGCTGTTTAAGTAAACTGGGGTTTTTTTCTAACCTGGGGGGGGGGGAATTGACTGGCTGTATTGCCTCCTGGAACTATGAGAGTCCCTTTTGCTTGCCTGACAAGAGGATGATGAACTATATTATCAATATGTGTTTGTGGATGGTGGTATAGAAACCTCTTACATTTGCATGGATGCAATGTATCCTAATTTACAGAAGTAAGAATCACATCCATTGTTCCACCTTCCTCAGTATGTGGTCCCACAAGGGTTGCCCATGAAGGTAAGCAGTCTTCTGGCTGAAAAAGGTTCTCCCCAATTAAAAAATCTGGAGGTGCACCTTCCCTACCTATGTGATAGCCATCATTGTTTAGCTGCATAAGGGTGTGCCTTCTGCTGACCTACAAAATGGGTGTCATAGATGCATACTTCAAACTTCTTGTATTAATCTGTCAGTGAGGAGAAAGCAGATCATGGTAGGTTTATTTTTTGTTTAACATAAGTTATATACTGCTTACTAGTTATATATTGTTACTACAACAAGAAGATATCTAAGCATTTTACAAAACAAAACCTAAAATGTTCATAAAAAATAATAAAAACTACATTTTAAAACATAAGTAAAATCAGTCCTTTTCTAAAACATTTGCAGCAGTTGCACAAGAGGCATCAATAAGTGCAGATTAAATGCATAAGACAGTGTGACAGAATAACTCGGACCAAGTTACTTTCTGGAATTGGAGCTTATGGCAACCAATCAATTTGCAATAAAGTAGACTTGGAAATGCAGACTTAGATATAAAATTCAAAGTTCAGTTTCTTCCCTGAGATTGTCTCCTGTTGAGATTGTCATTAGCTGGTTTTCCTTCCATTTCCTAACAAGCAATGGCCCTAGGCACACACACCTTGAACTGCATATCACCTAACCGTTAATCATTCTGACTGCAGTGCACTAACTTTACATTATTAGGCGAATTCAGCACTGATTGAGACCCTCTAGTGATCTTGATGGAGTACAATCTATTGTTTGCAGCACTTGTCTTAACCACATAATCACTTAACAATAACTGAAAGTCATTGTGTATAAATCTTAATCCACGACTAACGCTAGCAAAGAGATTCAATGTAGAAGTAAATCAAAATATTATGGAAAATATAAGTGAACATAAGAACAGCACAATTGATTCATTCTTTTATGTTCTTCAAAAAGGGAGGAATGAAGAGGGGAAATGTTTTTAAAAGAACAAAAATCAAGAGAAAAAAGGTTGTCAGATTCTTAATAAAGCATGCAGCTGAACTTTGTCCTGCATCTTATTATTCCAATAATGAAATAGACTCCATTTCTGTATAAATGTTTTCCCTCTCTTATGATGTTAGTAAGTTTAATCATATTGACTAGATACCAGGTTGTTAGTGTGCTCTGACCCACAGAAAACTTAAGTCACTTTGTCAGATGTGTGAAAGGACCTAGCATCACAGTAGATGATGAGTATGTGACAAAGTGGGCTCTGGCCTGTGAGACTGCTACCATAGATTTATTAGTCTTGTAATGTGCAACAAGACACTTTCCTGCTTTTGCCACAATAGTCAACATGGTTGCCCCTCAAGAAGCAGGAGGCGGCGCGAACGGCAATGGCGGTCCTCTTCCTTCTGTGAAGAGGAAGCTCCGTGGGAAACGGGTCGTCCGCTACAGCGAAGCGGAGACCCACGTTGGAAACCCACAGGCAGCAAAAGCCTGTGGTCTCGGGACCCGGCGGGCGCCAGAAGCAACCCCTGAAACGTTGAAGGAACCCCGTAAGGGGCTCCGGAGCGGGGAGGGGGTAGCGGCGCTGTGGGTCGTTTCGCAAGCTACGGAGTGAAGCCGCGCTGCTGCTGCCGGTGAGCGCTGACCTCTTTTCCTGAAACTTCTGATTTGGAAAAGCAACAATCCGTGAGTAAAGAGGACTTTACAAAATTTGAGACTAAAAATTGAATTTGGCTGAAAGCGGAGCGACGTAAAACAGGAAGTCCGTCTTCCGCTGTCACTGAACTTCAAAGCAAAGAGCTGGAGGAGTGGAGGCAAACAAAGAATTTTTAATCTAATCGATCTGAGCAACCGCTGAACTTTCTTGTAAGCAAAATAAGGACTTTAAGCACTTGATTTTATGCTCTTTACTTGCATCGTGATACCTTTCTTCTATCGGAAATATAATTTGAGTAAGAAACCCAGGCTCTGGAGCTGCCTGAGTGACTGAGCTGTCAGTCTGCAGATTTGGTTACTTTGAATTAAAAATTGCAACATTCTGAGGGAGTTTGGACTTGCTACTTTGAAGCATCATTTGAAATACCAGTTTGCACTGTTTGAAACAATGTGGCTGTTAATACTAACTCTGCTTAAAACCTGCTATTGAAGGTTCCTGGACTTTAAACTTGATTTTAGCAATTTTACCAGAATTGATCTTTTCCCTAAAGACATTTTAAGCTCCCCCTAGAGGATTCGGGATTTACAGCAGTGACATTATTTTACTTTCCTTTCCTGGCCTCCTGTTTGACTGTTACCATCTGGGCTGTTGTTTTCTCATGGGAACAACTCAGCTTGACCTTGACTTTTAGATAACTCTGGAATGAGTGGCGCAAGAAAAAAGGGACCAAAAACTAGACAAACAACTTTAACAACTTTAACCGCAGCCTCTCAGGCACGCAGATCATCTGTACCTACTCTGCCTTCAGAAGAAGAAGCTGCTTCTCGGCCACAAGCAGGGGAGGGAGAAACTGAGCAATTACAACTGGAAAATATGGCCTCAGGAGCAACTGCTTCTATTTTAGAGAAAATCTACGAAAAACTGGAATCTTTGGACAAGAGAGTAGAATCTCTGGATAAGAAAGCTGATGAGCAAACAGCTAAAATTGATCAAAACACAGAATGTTTAAATAGATTAACTGGACAAGTATCACAGAACGTACAAGCAATTGGAGAACTGACGGAGGCCACGGCAGAAAATCGGAAATTGGCTGAGGATACTAGCCGAAGACTGGGAAATTTGGAACGAGAGGTAAGACCACTCAGCAAACAAGTAGGTGAACACCAGACCTACCTCTCCATGATAGAACTGCGGAACCGGGAGAGCAACCTTAGGATAAGGTCGATACCAGAAGCGGAAGAAGGCAACTTAGCTGAGTTCCTGACTAAAGAGTTTTCCAAGTTTTGGAATTTAGAGGAAAAGGACTTTAAAATCGTATCAGCCTTCAGGCTTGGAAGACTTGTAAAGAAAGAGAAGCCCAGAGACTGTTTGATAACATTGAGATCAAAGGAGGAAAGGGATAAGATTTTGGGCCTACACTACGGAAAGTCACTGGACATTTCGGACAGAAGAATTGAAATTTACAAGGACATCCCTAAACAACTGTTGGATCTTAGATCTGACTATCTTGGACTGGTCAAATTGTTGAGGAGCAACTCAATTATCTTCAGGTGGGAATTTCCCCAAGGAGTATCTTTCACTTTTAGAGGGAAGAAGGTTAAAATCAGAACATTGGAAGACAGAGATAAATTTTTGACTGCATACGGAGAGGACCTTCAAAAGGGAATTGAATTACCCTCTGGGCCTGGAGCACCAGCGGTACCTGCACCCTCGGAACCTGAAGATTCAGTGAACAAGACACCACCCCCAGGAAAATAATCAGATTAATTCAGGATGTCTCTGCAACTCTTGAGTTGGAATATAAATGGCTGTAACATCCCGGAAAAAAGGAGGAAAATTTTTCACATATTAAAAAAGGAACAATTGGATATCATTTGCCTACAAGAAACACATGTGACTAGGCTCCACAGAAAAGTGTTAATAAACAAAAGACTTGGCCAGGAATTTATATCTTCGGACAGAGTAAAGAAGAGAGGCGTGGTGATATATGCAAAAGAGAGCCTGTCACCCAAATTCTTATTTAAAGATGAACATGGAAGAATTTTAGCAATTGAGATACAACATCGAGGAGAGAAGATTTTGTTATTAGGAATTTATGCACTAAATGAAGGGAAATCGGAATTTTACAAGAAGTTGCATGAGACAATGCTGGATTATCTGGACTATGACAACATCATTATGATGGGAGATATGAACGGGGTCGTATCAACTAACATGGATAAGTCACAAAGCCAAAATGTTACAAAGGACGGCAGACTACCAAAGACTTTTTTTGAAATGACAGACAATATGGACTTAATTGACATTTGGAGAACGAAGAACCCCTTGGGAAGAGAGGGAACATTTTTCTCTGACTTGGACAAGAATCGACCAAATATGGATAACTAGAGGTCTGGCACCCAAGGTCAGAAAGGTGGAAATCTGCCCAAAGACCTGCTCCGACCATAATGCAATGAAGATGGACATGACACTACTACCAACCGGTTCCTTTAGATGGAAGAAGAATGACAATTTGTTTAGAGATCAGGAGATTGTTGAGAAGACCCAAAAAGCCTTGAAGGACTATTTTGAGATAAACATGAACACTACGGTGGAAAAAAGAACTATCTGGGACGCAAGTAAGGCTGTAATGAGGGGGTTCTTGATACAACAGAATGCTGTAAAGAAAAGGAGACAAAATGAGAGGAAAGACAAGATATTGGAGAAAATCAAAGAATTGGAGAAGAAGTTAAGATCAAATCCGAAGTCACAGCCGACCCTGAGAGAAATCAAACTTCATCAAGCACAATATTCTAAATTGATAAACCAGGAAATAGAGTGGAAGATTAAATTAATGAAGCAAAAAACTTTTGAATCGGCAAATAAATGTGGGAAACTGCTAGCTTGGCAGTTGAAGAGGAGACAAAAACTAAATACAGTTACAAATTTAGAAATTGAAGGAAGAAATATTCAGAACCCTGTGGAGATCAGAAAGTGCTTCCAGAGATATTTCAAAAGATTATATACTCAAGGGCCACAAAATGAGGTTGAGATTAAACAATTTTTGGAAAAAAATGGACTAACAAAATTGTCACAAGAAAATAGATCAATCCTGAATTGCAAAATAACACGACAAGAGATTGAACAAGCCATTCAGAATATGCAATTGGGCAAATCCCCAGGGCCAGATGGGCTGACCTCCAAGTACTACAAGACATTAAAAGACTATCTGATACAACCACTGATGGAGGTCAGCAATGAAATTATGGAGGGGAAGAAGGCGCCGGAATCGTGGAAAGAAGCTTTTATCACATTGATACCAAAATCGGAAGCTGAAAAGACACAACTTAAGAACTATCATCTCATCTCCCTTTTAAATGTGGATTACAAAATATTTGCAGACGTTTTGGCAAGTAGACTCAAAAAAGTATTAAATGAAGTAATTCATAAAGACCAGGCAGGCTTTCTCTCAGGTAGACACTTGTTTGCTAACACAAGGAATATCATTGACATTTTGGAACTTTTGCAAACAGACATAAATACAAAAGCAGTGTTAATTTTTATAGATGCGGAGAAGGCCTTTGACAATATCTCTTGGAAATTTATGAAGGGAAATTTAAAAGAAATGGGAGTGGGACGGGGTTTTGAGAATGGGACTGATGCAATATATTCAGAACAAAAAGCTAAATTGATAGTTAACAATGTGGTTACAGAAGAGTTTAAAATTGAAAAAGGAACACGACAAGGCTGCCCCATTTCCCCTCTGCTATTTATTTCGGTTCTGGAGGTGCTCTTGAACATGATCAGAGGGGACCGGTTGGTGGAAGGAATCCAGGTCGGAGCAAAACAATACAAACTTAAAGCTTTTGCAGATGACCTAGTTTTGACCCTGCAGGAGCCAGAATCTAGTACGAAAAGAGTGCTACAATTGATTCAAGATTTTGGTCGGGTGGCGGGATTCAAATTAAACAAACAGAAAACTAAGGTGCTGGGAAAAAAATTGACAGATACAGAGTCAGAACGGTTTCAGAGAGAGACAGAACTAACTGTGGTTAAAAAAGTAAAGTACCTAGGGGTAAACATAACAGCAAAAAATCTGAGTCTTTTGAAGGATAACTATGAAAAATGTTGGTCTGAAATTAAAAGAGACTTAGACAGTTGGACAAAATTGAAACTTTCTTTGTTAGGCCGAATTGCTGCTATTAAGATGAATGTATTGCCAAAAATGTTTTTGTTTCAAACACTACAGATTGTGGACAAGACAGAGTGCTTCCGGAAGTGGCAGAGAGACATCTCTAAGTTTGTCTGGCAGGGCAAAAAGCCCAGAATTAAGTTTAAGATATTAACTGATGCGAAAGAAAGAGGGGGCTTTGCCCTGCCAGACCTAAAGTTGTACTATGAGGCCGCAGCTTTCTGCTGGCTAAAAGACTGGCTACTTCTCGAGGACACTGACGTTCTGGATCTGGAAGGTTTTAACAATGCTTTTGGTTGGCATGCATACTTATGGTATGACAAGGTTAAGATCAATAAGGCCTTTAAGAATCATATTGTCAGAAAAGCAGTGTTTAATGTCTGGACAAAATATAAAGACTTATTGGAAAATAAAACTCCAAGGTGGCTTTCACTGCTGGAAGCTAAGGCCCGAAAAAGACCCAATATGGAGGCCAAATGGCCAAAATATTGGGAAATACTAGAAAAAGATGGAGACAATTGGAAATTGCAGAGTTTGGAGAAAATGAAGGATAAAGTGCGAGACTGGCTACACTACGCTCAGATTAAAGAAGTCTTTAAAAATGACAAAAAGTTAGGGTTCCAGGTGGAGAAATCGAAGTTGGAAACAGAACTGTTAGAGCCTAAGACTAAGGTACTTTCAAGAATGTATAACTTGCTGTTAAAATGGAATACACAAGATGAAATGGTTAAATCGGCTATGATAAAGTGGGCACAGGACATTGGGCACAACATTATGTTTGAGGACTGGGAAAGGTTGTGGACCATTGGGTTGAACTTCACTGCATGTAATGCTTTGAAGGAAAATGTAATGAAAATGATATATAGATGGTACATGACCCCAGTTAAACTTGCCAAAATATACCATTTGTCTGATAATAAATGTTGGAAATGTAAAGAAAATGAAGGAACATTCTTTCACCTCTGGTGGACTTGCCCTAGAGTGAAGGCTTTCTGGGAAATGATATATAATGAGCTGAAAAAGGTATTTAAGTATACCTTCACTAAGAAACCAGAGGCCTTCCTTTTGGGTATTGTCGGCCAGAAGGTGTTAAGGAAGGACCGAACATTTTTTATGTATGCAACAACAGCAGCAAGGATACTTATCGCTAAGCACTGGAAAACCCAAGATCTACCCACACTGGAAGAGTGGCAGATGCAGCTGATAGACTATATGGAACTAGCCGAGATGACCGGCAGAATCCGAGACCTGGGAGAAGAGAAGGTTGAAGAAGACTGGAAGAAATTTAAGATTTATTTAAAAAAGCATCGTAATTTGGTTGAATGTTAAGAAGGATGCTAGATCATAAATAATTGAGCACCACTAAACTAGATGGAATTAGGATGACAAGTGAGATTGAGGAAAAAACATAAACCTTTGGGAGGATTATTAGATTATATTTTAAATGAATGGGATATAAGAATGTAAACAAGATGATAAATAGCGGGTAAGAATTGACAATGATGCAAGTGGGAGCGGGAGACGTGAGGGAGTCCAATGAAGCTAAGAAAATATGTTATGATATATGTTTCATTGTTTTTTATTTCTGCATTTATGTTTAAAATTTTTAATAAATATATATATATATATATATATATAAAGAAGCAGGATAATATTAAACTGCAGTAAATGGGAACAATATTGGTCAGTGGGACTAGCAATGGCTTCTGTTTCATTTATCGTAGGGCGGTTCAATGCATGACCCTCAAAGGGTTTTTTGGCACCCTCAGTAACTTTTGATCCTCCCCCTAGCCCTTGCACTGCCTTCCCAAAGCCCAATGAGTGAGGCACTGGGCTTTGGGAAGGAGTCATGAATGCTCTGACAGGGTCCTTGAGTCCACCCTTCTCCTTCTCAAAGCCTAGTAAGCAGTTTCCCAGCTTTGGGAAGGAGGTGGAAGGGCTTTAGGACCCCGTCAGAGCCCTCATGTCTTCTCAAAGCCCAGTGCCTTGCTAACCCAACTTTGGGAAGGCAGTGTGAGGGCTGGGGCATGGAATTTTGGCTTAGCTCCCCACCCCTAACAAAGTAGTGTGTAGCCCATAGGTTCTGTGTTGAAGTACTCTTGTGGCTCACTTGGTATGAAAAGTTGGAATGCCCTGATCTAGAGGGTGATTCAGTTCCATCTTCTCAATATTTTTTTAGCTCTAGATTACCCTGACTAACCCTTGTGGTGAAGAAATATCCTTCCAGTCCACTTAAGACTTCAGTATACAGTTAAGATCCATATCCAGTAAAATTCATGAACGCGGTTGTAATTTGTTAAGTGATGGTGTGGCAGAGCTTGGTTCACCAGTGCCTCCGTCCAAGACAGAAGAAAATGAAGTAGGAAAGCAGAAAATGGGGATGAGGAAACTAGAAGGCCCACTTCCACCTCCCCACAGCTGTCATAGAAACAGTTCAGAGGATATTAGAAGGAAGTAGGATATACGTCTGTTAGCTTGAACAGCTAGAAAGGAACACCAGGGAATCAACAAACTGTACACATTCTCCAGGGCTTGAGAGGCAATGGGGTTATAATACTGTAGGTGGTTCCAATGGGAGAGGTACTCTTCTTTTTCCTATCGAATGAGGAGCAGGTCCTATTGTTTGGGAAGCAAGAGCAAAAAGGAATTCCAGTTAGTCTGGATTGCACCTCTGAGTGAACAAAGAAGTATTTCTGTGATAATGGTGCTCATCGTAGCCAAATAATCTAAACCTAAAGTCCACTAATCAATCACTCTTTAGATTGAAGCATAATGTTCCCTTGCCACACACACAGAGATATAGCATCATTCCCTCTATGACATTGTAGGACATGGTGAGTTGGGTGCTATTGTCAAGGACAGCCACTTTTGGTAATTGCTGCCTTCCAGTGTCACAGCAAAAAAAATGTTACTGCCACATAAATGGATGGAGAAAGTAGGGCATTGGTTGGACAGAGGGCAACTTAATCACCCTCTGACAGACTGTTTTACCACTGTGGAGCCATTATAATTTCTCCTGAAAATTAGGCCGTAAGAATCCTGCAAAGTTAGGTAGTTAGAATTGGTATTGATACTCAGGATATTGTCTTGGTAATTCTAGTGAATGCTACACTGTGTACTGGCACTGCAATGCATTCTTTTAAAGATCTGGCAGGTAGCCAAAGTCACACAAGGTTGAAATCCCTAATGGACACAAGGCTTTATTTAGTTAGCAAAGCATTTCAGTGCATGTATACTTTCACACATATCATTGGAGGGCCCACTTAAGAATGGAAGTGGCTGCTGGATTCTAAAGAATTCTTTGTGATCATCCCCATATGAACCAGTTATTCCCTAAAATTACTCATATTCTTTCCCCATTCAAACTCTGAGGTTCAGGTAATGCAACATTTTTTAACACACACACATCATGCCAAATTAGGTCATCTTACGTTGGGAATATAAATACTATTTTATCAATCCATATTAATTTAGTGTATTAGCCCAGCCTTTAAAGATAACATGTTTACCCCCATCACTGCTCTTCATTTAAAGCAGTATCATATTGCTTTAAACAGTCATGGTTTCCCCAAAAGAATTCTGGGATCTGTGGTTTGTTACGGATGCTGAGAGTGGTTAAGAGACCCCTATTCCCTTCACAAAGTTGCAACTTTCTTTGTGGTTTAGCAATCAATCCTTCCTCTCAGGGAACTCTGGGAATTGTAACAATGTGTGAGGAATCAGGTCTTCTAACAATTCTCAGCATCCTTATCAAACTACAAATTCCAGGATTCTTTGGGGAAAGGCAAGACAGATTAAAGTGGTATGATACTGCTTTAAATTTATAGTGTAGATGGGGCCTTAGAAAATGAAATCCCTTATGGAATTGGGCCTGCTAGAGAACTATGCCCTTCAAATCAGACCACTCCTTTTGCCCTGGATGAGGAAGGATTGGCTGCGTAGGGGACATAGGTGTGCAGGCGCATGAAGATACAACATCACTGAGAGAGGAGGAACCATGAAGATATTTAAACCCACATTATTCCTCTTTCAGCCTCTTCAGAATTTTGGAAGCTGCTTACTAATAACACCTGGTGGGACAGCGTGGAACTACTGCACCTGACTTCTCAGTACTGTATGTCACTTCCGGTGATGGAGAGGGAGAGTTGAGGCAATGAGGAGTTTGGTGGAGTGCAAACACAGCAGTATCAGATTGGCTCTGTAGCTACACCTGCACCACACTAACTTCCCCACTGCCCTTCCCTTCCCCCTCTAGGTAACTGGCAGTGATATGCAATGTTGGGAAGCCAGGTCACTACCTTCACTTGCATTCTGTGCTGGCCTTTAGATGAATTTTTGGCCTAGTCCTGTGGACAGGTGTTTTCTTTACTGTAATTGAGGATAGGTTGAGGTATGCTTTAACTGGGTTGAATGATCACATATGACAGGGAGGGAGGTAAAGGTAAAAGCACCCCTGGCCGTTAAGTCCAGTCAAGGACGACTCTGGGGTTGCAGCGCTCATCTTGCTTTACTGGCCGAGGGAGCTGGCGTTTGTCCGCAGACAGCTGCGGTTAATAGGAAGGTTAATAGGTTGAGAATGAGTTGACATGTGCACCCTTGGTGGGTAGTAGGCGTTTCCTGAAGCTTGTTGCTGTGGGACCCACAGCAGAATGTTGAGTGCCTCTGAATCCAACCCGAATCACTTGATTCTAGTTGTGGGGTCCCAGTAATGGCGGCAGCTCCCTTCTCACCTGAATGTGTGGCTCTTAAGGGGTGAGGCTAATGGCAGCACCTCTCAATAAACAGGGACATGCTTGCTCAATACAGGTGAGTTGGTATAGACAAGATTAGCTTCCTGCACTGTCACCATCCTCTGCAGAGTACATATATTTGTAAATAAAATGTGGTCCTAGTTCCACCCAGCTACTTCTGCCTTGCCTCTTTATTCCCACCTCTGTCTACAGTCTGCTGTTTTTCATTTTTGTAAAGCACCGTGGTATGCATTAGGGAGGCATTTAAACACACGCACCCCTGCATTCTCTATTCATTGCACAGGAATATGGGATAAGTACAATATCGTACTCCACAGAAATAATAATATGGGAAGAAATCTTTATAGACCATTGGTGGTTCTCATTGAAACAGACCAACAGGGCTATTCCTCTCCTCTTGGAAGTTATAGAGGGGAAGTAGTTAAATTACCATGGAAATAGAGGAACAGGGATGCCAACTTGTATAAAATATTGGGGGGGGGAGCCCTGTCCCACATAATTGATCACATGACGTACACACACACCATTTGAATGGCAATGCCCATCAACTTGGGGGGGGGTGTTTTATTGGGGGAGGGGCTGAAGCCCCCTCAGCCCCTAGGAGTTGCCTCCTATGGTGAGGAATTTAAAACAACAACAATAACCCACCAGGTTTTAAATGCATCCTAAACAAGTGGTCTAGGCAATGAATTCCATTGATTTCAATGGAAGCTACTTCCAAGTAATGTATTCAGGACCAGGGTAGCAGAATATAAGATCTCTCTCTCATGCCAGTGACTTTTGATACAGGTGGAGTCCTTTATGTTCTATATCACAGGTCACTTTCATTGGATATTGTCAGCCTGGAGACCTCTCATTTCTAGATTTCATTTGTCATCCCTACAGTTATACACATTTTGTTATTTTAATCTTTTCCCATAATTAAATGGGGAGGCAATTTCAGTGTAACAGTAATAAACACTCATTTGATGAAAAATGGTTCCTCTTAATGTATTGTAAGTAAATGATTAATAGTAAAGCAATTTTCTGTTTCAGCTGAAACTTCAGCCAACTACTTCCATAGCTTTTTAGAAAGTTATATTGCTTGGTATGGTTGTCTTTTCATTTTTTACAAACATAGCATATCCATGTTCTATACCTGAAAATCAGTTTACAGAGTCTGTACTTTTTTAATATAAAAAAGTAAGAGATGAAAAGGAAAGAAGGCTTGATAGGTCTACATTAGCTCATTAAATACTAAAATACCATTTCTATTTTACATAATTTAACATGGCAAACTATAAAAAAGGTGAAAACTGCAATCCCTAGGCATGCGTTTAAAACATCCTCATTTAGATGCTAATTTTGATTCCTGGTGTATGGCACGGTGTTATTTTTTATAAAAAAAACCATTAACAAAGGGGCAGATTACTTATGTAAGCCAAATATGTATGAGTTTTCTGATACCAAGTGGCCTTTTATGACTGAATACAACTGCTAAGTAGAATAACATGAAGAAATGTGTTTGAAAAGTAAAAATACAAGATTTCTTAAAAATAATAATTAAATAGAACATATATTGTACAGGTTAAAAAATAAATAATTTGAACAAGCATGTAATACTTATTTAAAGTGATTACAGACCCTATGATCCGAGGGAAATTTGTGTAATAAGTAAGTTATGTGATGCATCCAACACTGAGGTAACAGTGAAACAAACTTCAAAAAGCTTTGAATAATTAACAACAACAACAACAACAACAACAACAACAACAACAACATGCCTAGTCCTGTGTACTAATAACCCAGCACTGACAGAAGAGTGAAATGAGAGGTAAGGAAAAGAAAAAAGAAAAAAAACAGGCAAGTGCATTGTCTCCTGCTGAGAGTGAGCTCATAACCAACAGGAGAGATAATATTAAAATGAAAACTGCTCAGACAGAAAAGACAGAAGAACATGTTTTGTACTGAATTAAGCCCATGAGAACTTCAGATAAGGAACCTCATGGACAGCATAGTGCAGAAAGAGAGGAGTGGGGAAGCAAAGAGGGAGGTAGTTCTTTTAAAAAAGTATTCCTAACTCCTATACTAGCCTTGCAAATTGGGCTTTAAACTCCAAGGAGTTTAAACACTGCTTTGTGAAGTTCACTGTGGGAAGCTGCTAATAAGGAAAGGGTGAAAATAACTTTGGTACACACTCTGCACTTTGCTCCACACATGCTGATGTTCCATTGACACCAGCACTGCTCAACAACCTCTTTCAGATGATAAGACACCTCCCAATTCCGCCTTGCACATGTCTTTGTAATCTGAAATATCGTCATAATCCAGATCACAATGGTTGTGGCATGTGCAAGTGGGTGTGGTGTGTTTATTCAGAATTTTAAAAGTTTCCTTTTTAAAAAAATTAACCACACCACAGCCATACCATTTGTAGAAACTGTAGGTTTTGCATAATCTACAGGAAAATGTTTGTTTTTCAATTAGTCGTCACATAATGGTAACAAGGGTAGAAACAGCAAACATCTGGGCTGGTGCCAGCCAGCAATGAAATCAAATTAAATGAGATGAATGAAAATTAAATTTGATCAAAGTCTTGACAACTGTTTTGTGCATAAAATATTGAATAATTCTGTTGCCTTTCACAGTATCATTTTTAGTTCACCTTTTAGGTAAGGGGCAAACCCCAGACAGGAGGTCATTAATTTTCCCCATTCAGCCTCCTCTCCCTCTGAGCCTCTAGAATTAATAGGACTGCATATTAATCAGCGGCTTATAGTTCTCTTTACAGAAGAAGGTGGTGAGAGAGGGACAGCCTCTATTTATGCCATTAGCTTTCATTGACAAATAAAGGCTGTTCTGCCTGCTGGGCTGTCACTTAAGATGCCTGGTTACAGCTGAGCCACAGATACATTTGATATTTTATGCATTTACAAAAGGAGGGAAAGGGTAAGGTGGAATATGCAACACAGACAATGCAGAATTTAGCTGCATGCAGTGAATCCGTTCCTTGCCGGGAAACAATCTTCAGATGTCAGTTATCCATATTGCAGAATAAGCAGCCGTTCCAAGGGACTCTCACACAGCTGTAAGCAGGTTTAAGATTAAAACAGTGGGGTGCAAACCATGTTTTTACAGACTGTCATGCAGTAACATCTTCTATCCCCTTTGATAGCTACCAAAGCGCTCTTTGTAAACCCCTATGATTAATCCCCCCTTTCAAAAAAAGAAGAAGAAAAAGAAAGAGAGCATCAATGGGGGTGGATGCGTTAATTATTAAAGATTGCTTATGTCACAAGAAGAGGAACTTTTGCAGTAGATACAGAAATCCTTATCCCATTGTTTTACAAAGTTTATCAAAAAACATTTTAGTACACTGAAGTGATTATAGAAACCTTTGGAGTTTGTTGACCTCCACGGCCACCCATCCTATTTTCACACCTGGATCAATCCCTGTCATTTCCTCACCCCTCATCTTGTCTTGATAAACTCTTTGTATGGGCACCAGTTCTATGTTCCATGTGGTCCATGGCTCATGCCAGCTTCTAAAAACAAACAAACAAACAAACAAACAAACAAACAAACAAACAGTCATAGTTGCAGCAGCGGTGGTGGTAGTAGCCAAAGGAGCAGAAACAGAAGTAGCCGCAACAGCCACTGTAGCCACTTTGTTTTCTATTTTAAAACATTTATATTCCACTTTGAAATTACCATATTTTTCGCTCTATAAGGCGCACCAGGCCACAAGACGCACCTAGTTTTTGGAGGAGGAAAACAAGAAAAAAAAAATTCTGAATCTCAGAAGCCAGAACAGCACTGAAAGCAACAATCCCTCTTGCAGTTCTGGCTTCTGTGATAGCTGCGCAGCCTGCATCCACTCCATAAGACGCACACACATTTCCTCTTACTTTTTAGGAAGGAAAAAGTGAGTCTTATAGAGCAAAAAATACGGTAATATTAAAGGTTTCGCCACTTTGGGGGGAAGGTTTGCAGGAAGGAGGCTATATGGTTCCACAACACTGGACCTGCTTTAAAGGAGATTTATTTAGTCTTCTCATAGGATGGAATCTGAAGATGGACCACATCAGAAGGTCTTAAGAGCCAATGGGAAAGGCATTCTCTGTGCCATAAGAGCAGGAGCTGTGCCATCCCCAACCCCGCTCCCCCAAAATGGATCTATTCACGGACTAGGTGTTGGTGAAATGTCTGTCAACTGTCAACATATTGGAGCAATGACAAAGACCTGGTTTGAACATCACACTAAGCAAAAACATGGCTTAGGAGGAATGCATCATGTACCTGAAAAGTGGGCTCCTGGGGAGGAGATTGTGATTGCTTTGCTACTCTCCTGTTGTTGTTTTTTGCTGTGCAACTCCACACCACTCCATGGCTTGGCATGGGTTCATGGTTTACTCTCTCCAGACTAACCAGAAGCCATAAGCGGGGTTTGCTCTTTGTTTACTGTTTGTGGCTGGAATAGTTAAACTCATGCTCAGCTGACATGCTAACCCCAATCATGGCATCACTCAGCACTGCAGAAAAATGACTAGAGATGTGTAAAGTGGCGTCTCCTCTTTGGCAGGTCATGAATTCATGCTAAATTTCCCTTAGCGTGACATGCAAACAAGCCTGTGGTCTTTAGACTTCTGTAGATTAGATACATATTACAAGAAGTTAGGAAGTGGCTATTTATATATACTGATAAAATTCTGCAAAACTATATCTGAAGCTTGGTTCCAGATACTTGGTGACTCCCTACAGAATTGCCTGTGTAAATGTGTGGGGTTGCCAATGCACATCCTATCTGGAAGGGCACATGTGAAGATACCTGGTGTTACCATAGCACCCTCATATTCCATTCTCGAGGTGGATAAGGAACCTGTGTGTGATGCTCCTTTCCCTTGATTGTCCTTTGAAGGTAGCTGTAATCATGCCTATTGCTGCTTGGAACAGGATGGTGGGGAACTAGTCCCCAGCACCCGACCATCCAGTCCACCACTGAACTGCTAATTAGTGTATTCACTGCTTTTAAGGGGGCTTCACAAGCACAGTCCAGCCAGAGAAATGTAATTTAATATGTCTTTGATAAATGTCTTTGATTTTTTTTGGTCTTTAATACTCTAAATTTCAATAATGTATATTTTCTTTGTGGCTGTTTTTTAAATGAACCAAATCCATTGGGGGCTTTAAACGAAACTCTTCTAGTTTAAGGTTTCAATCACGACTGTACCTCAAAAGTCCAACTTTCAGAGGGGACAATCCAATGAGTCTTTCTCCTACGCAAGCTCCACTGACTAAATGGAAGTCTCAATGAAGCTGGATTTGGGAGATTACACCTGCAATAAATAACACGTGTGTGGTGTGTTCCATATTTTCTATATTTTCTGAATCCAAGATTCAGGTTATCAAAGACTATAACAGGGATAGTAGGATGGAAGGAAAGATGAGGGATAGAATTATGATAAATAATGATGATCGATGATGATGATGAGATATTTCTTGGTTTCTTACAGCCCAATGAATCATCTCAAAACTCATGGCGCAGCAGCCATAGCATTGGCGGTTACCTCAACTGCAATGTGAAAGTATTATGCAAGGCCTCCTTTCTTTCCTGCATCCTTTACAGACTTTTGGACCTATTAGGAATGCAAAAACCGGCTTGTTGCTGCACCGGAAGGAGTAAGAGGTAAGACTAAGGATTTAATCAACCAGCCAACAAAGTAAGGAGCAGAGGCTTATGCTAGCATTTGCACTCTACTCTTTGATATAGGGTTAGTCAACATTGTGCACACACCCAAACCCAATGCTTTTGTATTACAACTTCCTTCATCTCTATCCATTATTGGTGCAAGCAGGGGCAGATGGGAGTTGTAATCCAGCAACATCTGGAGGGTACCACATTACCCCCTCCAGTTCCTATTAGATAACTGTTACCTAGGAGGGCCACACTTGGATGGCCTGATGTTTTTGTTTTCACTATAATGCAACTGTAGAGAGGCTCCAAATATAAGTGGCAATCTAACTGGGAAGGAAGATATTTGTTTATTTTCCCCTGTTCCTTTTTCACAATCATAAAAGTCCCTTTAAAGCTGCTGTTAGACCTCCGAAAGAAAAACTACAATTTCCTGTTAATCCAGACTTTTGTGACAATTGAGGCCAGAGAAGTTGCAGCCTCCCCCCCCCAACTTCTGGAAGCAATATAAGCACAATTCAGGTATTCAGTATCCATAGGTACTGACTATGTACTTTCCACATACATAGAATTTGCAGCACAGGGCCAGAAACTTGTCTTGGAACCCATACACATATAGAAGAGACCCGTATGGGTGAACAAATCCACCAGTTTCTCTCATTTTTTGAACACCAAGTTCAATTTGCCACATGCCCACATTGATTTGGTAATTTATTTATTTTTAAGTCCTCATGAAAATTCATCAACATTTTATTTCTTTATGAAACTATTTCTAAACAGGTGCTGTATGACGTATGAATACGCAAAAACATAAAATACCGTAATATCGATACAGCAAAATCCAGAGGGTACCACATTGGGTACCTGTGTGTGCAGATTTTGGTGTGCAATTTTGACTAATATGTACATTTTTGCAAGCAATTATCCTTTATATAATGCATTTCTCATTGTGTTCTTTTTATTAATATATGGGTTTTTTAAAAAAATGCGCACTTTCCTCTAATATGTACATTTTTGTACACATATTTTGGTTGGAGAAGTGTACTGGAAAACCTGGAGAAGAGTAAATATCAAAATGTTTCACTCATTGGTTTGGGAAGTACAGATTAGGTGTGTTCACATTACCATACAAACTGGATGGAATTTTTCTTTCACCCTAAGTGGTTCATCAGACTAACACCAGTCATGTGTTGGCTGGGGTTATGGCTGCCATGTATACCATTGAGTTTCATGCATTCCTGCAAGTCCCTTCATGCTTTCAAAACCAGATGCCCGAATAGGATAAAAGTGAAACAAGAAACATTGAGAGAGCCAATCCTTCTGCACACAGGATTAAGCAGATGTGGAATTCTACTAGCATTCTAAAGTGTAGACACAGTTTTGGCAGATCTTTGCTAAGGCATTTGGTTTCAGGACCACCAAGATGTGTCATAACCACCATCACCACACAGAATAGTGTTATATGCCTTCTTCAGCTACAGTTTTTGGGAAGCAGTAGGTCTCCAAGAACTTCAGAATGAAATGTAGCCATGGACAGAGATAGATTAGTATAAGGAAAGCATGATTAATGCATCTGTATTAAAGGAATCTTTATATGTGCAATTTATCACATGAATATGGTCTCCATGTAGTATAATTTAACACTAATAAATTACGGTGGGAAGGTAGCTATGAAATTGTGTGATGGTGATTGTGGAATTGGTAATAAGGATATATGATGTTATCACTTGAGTTTTGGAATGAAATGAAGGGATGCAGCAAGTCAGCATGCTAGTAAAACTGAACAATAAGGTATTTTTGGCCCATTTCCTTGATGACAATGATTTTGAGAGTGTTTCTTGCACATATTTAGCTTTGGCTTTGAATTTACCAGGCTCAATTTTAGGCTGGTGGTGGGATTGAGGGAAGAAAAATTATCTTCCATTTTTCCTCTCAACCTTTTAAAGGAAATTGGAAAAAATATCTACAGTGTGGGAATCAACCTTTCTTATTCTTGCTTGCATTTTGACCTTGACATCTTTGGCAACGAAGGCACAATCCAAATAATGTCTGCTCAGAAATAAATCCTATTGAATTGGGTTAGGATTGCAATCTTAGTCATGTGTAAAATAGACCTGTTGAAATCAGGGGGCCTGTTTTCAGTTGTTTAGGAGAATATGGTTTTTCAGGTAGGCTGATTCCAGGTCTTTTATAGTACAGTGTCTACATTGCATGCAGAAGTTCCAATGTTCAATCCCTGGGCTGGGAGTCCCCACTACTTAAGACCCTGGAGAGTCACAGTCATTGTAGACAATGCTGAGCTTCATGGGCCAATGGTCTGACTCAGTATAAGGCAGCTTCTTGGGTTCCTGTATGGTTACCCCACATTGTTTCTATCTGTTCTTTTCAGTCTTTCAACAGAACACATCTGTTTCATTCGTGTTATAAATGGTGATGAAGAAGAATGGTTAGTTCAGTTCATAAAATTAGAAACTAAACAACTTGTCCTTCAGAGTTTAGCCAGTTGATTTTGTGAGCAAGATTTCCCCTTGCCCCGACTATAATTCTTTGTTCTGAAATATAAGATACAACGCTATAAAACATGATAGTTATTTAAAAATGCTTCAGCTATCGTGTTCTTATATCTGTTAGAAGCTGCCTAGAGTGACTGGGGAAACCCAATCAGATGTGTATAATAATAATAATAATAATAATAATAATAATAATGAAGTTACGTATGATCATTCCAAAAAGTTCCATAAGCAACCCTTTAAAGGAGTATTAATGATTACCTACTATTAGGTATATTAAGAACCAAGTCTGCATCAGCTTCTATAATATTTAAATGTGATGTAGCATAACAATGGACTCATGAGATCAGCATTTCATACTGTGAAAAAATATCCCACTGCATTATCACAACAATACATGGTTCCATATAGACTATTACCTGTAGTGCTGAAAAATATTCTTCTATATGTTTTAGGTAAGCTACACTGCCTCCAAATGTTTGGCTAGCCTTGTTCTGCAGAGCGGATCATGTTTGTACTTATCCAAAGATTTATATGTAAGTTGACTTTGACAAGAGTGTCAAAATTTATATTAATAGTCTACTGGTTTTGTCAGGATGTAGGTATGCCCTTGAATAAATTTGTTGTCATTGTACCGAAATGTTTCTATTCCACAATAAAGAACATTGTAAGTAAAAATGGTTGCCAGAAATAAGCATCCAGTTATCTCCTCCACAGCCCCCTGCCCTACTCTCTGTCTACTTATTTTGGTCACAGGACAGTCCTATTCCCGAGTAACACAAGCTGAGCTAGGGCTGCACCTAAATTTGCCTATGTCAGCAGAGCCTAGAGACTCAGGCATTGCTTTTATAAACTTGTAGTTTTATCACTTTATTTTTTTGCTATTTTTATGGATGGTTATTAGCTACCTTGTGAATTTTATAAATAAGAGCAGCATGCAATTTTTGTAAATAGGTAAGTAAACAAATGAATGAATGACTGGTTGCCTCACCCCAACTGATCCATACAAAGGCCATTAACATGCTACAAGCTCCTGTTGTATGGACAACCTAGGAGAAATATCTCAGTCTTAATGCTGCTGGATATTACATCTAAAGGAATGAGTCCATGAATCACTATAAAAAATAAAAATAAATGCACATGTTGTTTTGCACATTTATGCTCTTTTCATCTATTGACATTTGTACTTAGAATGAATTTCAATTCCCAATCTTGGGTTGATTTTTTATTATTATTAAAGACACTGGATTGAGTCAGAGGAGCCCAGATATAATGGGGGTTTTTTAAGCCCATTTCCAAATGCAACTACCCTGCAAATCTGCTCTTGAGAGTTGAACTGAGGCTGTCCTAAATGGTTGGGTAGACAGACGGGGAACTGCAACAGTGCAGGGCATCAATAGGAATTGGGGGGGGGGGGGGTTGCCTTTTCCTCTTATGAACTTTTCCTCTTCTGCAAGGCATTTTGTCACCGAAACCAAGAATTGCAGAAATCTCTTTCAAAGACAAGAAACTTGTAGGAAATTATAACTTTTCACCAACAGAACTTAGTGCGATAAAAAGACTCATTTCCACAATTAATCTCATAGGATGAATAGCCTCTCTTAGTACCAAAACCATTCCTTGCTGTATATGCAACAAGACCACTCCATACAGTTATTTGTTGTTGTTTTTTAATAAATAGATAACTTGGGTTTTTTGTATCACCTCTCTTTATAACCCTCTAGGTGATGTCCTATGCTTAAAGCTTAAGCCCAACCCTTGTATAGGTAAATGTAAAATTGAACCATTAACTGTGTGAACCACTGAGAAAAGAAAATATTTCTTCATGCAACACAAAGTTAAACTATGGAACTCACTTCCACAGGAGGCAGTGTCCACCAACCTAGATAGCTTTAAGAGAGGATTAGACAAATTCATGGAGGATAAGGCTATCCATGTCTACTAGCAACGGCTGGGCAAGCCGATCGGGCACCTGGGGTGGCACACATGCCCTGTGCCCAGGGTCGGGGCCAGCCGCCTGCAGGGCAGGGCGATCCGGGGCAGGATACTCTATGGGGCCTCCGAGGAGTCTGCCTGCCCTACAGCTGAGGGGGAGGCAGCGGGCGGACTGTTTGGGGCAGCGTGGAGCCTGCAGGCACCCAAGCCACTGCGTCACTCCCAGGAGAGATGCGTGGCTTGGGTGCGCTACAGTCCCCACGGTGAGTGCCGCCCACCATTTTGTCACCCCCCAGTGGTGACACCCTGGGCGGCCCTCCCCTACCGCCCCTTTCTTCCACCCCTGGCTACTAGCCATAATGGCTATGCTATACCTCCACAGCTGGAGGCAGTAACACATCCCTCATACCTACAGGACCGCCTCTCCTGGTATGTCCCATGGAGGACCTTACGGTCTTCAAATAAAAACATCTTGGAGATCCTGGGCCACAGGGAGGTTAGGCTGGCCTTGACCAGAGCCAGGGCTTTTTTGGCCATGGCCACGATCTGGTGGAACGCTCTGTCACAAGAGACTAGGGCCCTGCAGGACTTGACATCTTTCTGCATGGCCTGCAAGATGGAGCTGTTCCACCAGGACTTTGGCCAAGGCACAGTCTGACCCCCTCCTTCTGTAATCCTCATAGAACTCTAGCCCAATGGTTGCCATTAATTTGATTCTGAATGTTAGAATGTATTTTAATTAATTGACTGTGTGATTTTATGTACACTGTGCTATTTTCACTTGTTAGCCGCTCTGAGCCCAGCTTTGGGTGGGGAGGGCGGGATATAAATTATTATTATTATTATTATTATTATTATTATTATTATCATCTGAATTCTAATTGCTGGAAATCACAGGAGGGGTCAGTGCTCCTGTGCTTGAATTCTGCTTGCTCGTTTCCCACAGATACCTGGTTGACTACTGTGAGACAGGATACTGGACTAGATGAGCCACTGGCTCTATCCCTCAGGCTCTGGTGTCTCAGGTTCTAGTCCAGCACTTCTATCCACTAAATCACAAAGGCTTTCTGCAAGTGTGGCCCATCTCTTTATCCAAAGGGTTGAACACTGTCCCAATCAGCAAACAAAGCAAATTCAAATGACAAACCACCTAAGTCCAAAAGAATTTAATGTGCTATTGAAGATGATTTATGCTGATACATTGCAAGGCAAATTGTTTCTTCCTTAGCAAATGTTGAAATGGTAACTTTAAAAATGTCTGTAGGTAGTATATAAGCAATAAGCTAAATTTTAATACCATTCCTTAAAGCAATATCCAGCTGAATCTAATCATTGTAATACATTAACAAATATTTAAAAATGCAACTTGCAAAGTGGACAAGCTTCCAGTGATGACCTAATGTTGCAAGATGTTTACAACACTGAGATGCCTGCTTTAAATTAGACAGAATTATACATTTCATCTCTAAAGGCAATTTTGTAGAATAACAAGCCCTAATATTAACCTTGGCATTACACTTTTGGTATGTTTGAAGAAGACAGTACCACTCAGTACACTTGGCATGTATGAAGTCTTACTTTCAAGTGAGAATAGCTGAAATAATCCTGTTACTTCTCTAATGTGTGAAAAATCAGTCTTTTGATGTCATAATGGAGGACATGATATTCCACTCTGGCACTAGAAAGATTCATGTTTTGCAATGTGTAATTTGAGTCTTGACATGTATGGAATATGAGTTCCAATGTTCTCCTATAATCAGAGCTTTCTTTTAAAGAGGAACTGTGTAGATGGGTAGTGATAATTGGAATTTTAAAATCTTGTGTTTTAAATTTCCCAGCACACACACACACACACACACACACACACATATATATTCATTTGAAATTTCAAATTGTCAGAAGCTAATTGCACAATGACAGCAGTAATTTTAAAAAGTATTTCCAGTTGATCCATAACTATTTTTTGAGGTGATGGTAGGGAGAGGACGATCTCAAAATATTTATTTTATAAGTGCAAGTCATGTGAATCACATGAACCATATGTCAGGAGTGCTCTGATGGTGTTCCTGCTTGGCAGGGGGTTGGACTCGATGGCCCTTGTGGTCTCTTCCAACTCTATGATTCTATGATTCTATGATTCTATGATTCTATGATTCTATGAAAGTTGTAATGTGTAATGACTGCATGTTCATTTTACTGTGTGTATGTGAGATGCTCTCTGGTTTTGGTTGTTTCAAAGGCTTCTTGCCTCTAGTTGTGTTGTCAGAAAGCTCTCATTAATATCCGTTAGTACTCTAACATAGTGGGGGGGACTTCAGACAAAATGCTGCTCCTCATAAGAAAGGAATGATTAAGACGACAATTTCAGAGGATTACAGAGTGCTGCAAGGGCATTGGGAATGCTGCTAAATTATACCTTGGAGTTTCTGCAGATTTTTTCTTGTTTGTAGCTGTGACCTAGGCAGGGAAGTTGTGCCCTCTTACTTTGAAAATAAGTGACCAATGTTCAGAATACAACAAGCCCTATAGCTGAAAGTAGGCTATTTTCTTCTTCATTCAAGTTATTGCTATCTGCCTTTGAAGCGCAAAATGGGCTCCCTGCTATTCTCTTCCACATAGTTTATGATTATGACCCTTACTGGGAATACTATTATCTGAAACAAATTGGCGTTTGTCCAATACACCAAACACTGCTGCACATATCCTCATTCATTTCAGTGATACCTACCCTGTAGCAGTGTTTGGTGGGTTTGGATCTTGGCTTCTATTCTTGAATACCAATAGATTATCTGAATAGTTATTCTGTTGTATATTATCCTGGTCTATAATTATTTATTTGGGATTGGGGAATGAGCACGCTGCTAATCCAATGATATATTCAAAGGGAAGAATGTGATGCTTGGGGCATAGTATTTGAAACTACAGCCACACACAATCACTGTTTGTACCAAGGTCTATCCAGATAGTGGTTTAAAGGAGAAAGCTAGAATAGTTATGCTGTTTCACAATACTGTTATTTTCCCAAAAGCAGATACTTGATTGTTCCATAGCTGGGAAATAATTATAGAATTAATCTTTTATCAAGTAGAATTCGCACAAAATGTACCATTTGCTGTTTTGTGCATTGTTACTTAGATGAGACGTGGGTGGCGCTGTGGTCTAAACCACCGGGCCTCTTGGGCTTGCTGATCGGAAGGTTGGAGGTTCAAATTCCTGCGATGGGGTGAGCTCCCGTTGCTCTGTCCCAGCTCCTGCCAACCTAGCATTTTGAAAGCATGCCAGTACAAGTAGATAAATAGGTACTGCTGCAGTGGGAAGGTAAATGGCATTTCCTTGCGCTCTGGCACCCGTCACAGTCATCCGGTTTAGTCATGCCGGTTTAGTCATGCGAGCCACATGACCCAGAAAACTGTCTGTGGACAAACGCCGGCTCCCTTGGCCTGAAAGTGAGATGAGCGCCACAACCCCATAGTCACCTTTGACTGGACTTAACCCTCTAGGGTTCCTTTACCTTTTTACTTAGATGGGTAATTTTGTATAAACTGCTCATATATAGAAAATGTATTGATGTCCAAGTTAAAAAGCAAAAAGGGCACACTGGGAAGAGCTCTGAATCCTCTTGGGGCGTATGTTTTTGCAGCCCATCTCCCCAAGCATTTTTCTCTTAGCCAAGCTGACTTCTGTTATCAGAGTCCTGGCTATGAAAGAAGTGTCTGGGGAGTTGGGCTGTAAGCAGCTTCCCTTGGGGTTGGAGATTCAACTGCACATGTCCTGTCAACTTTTTAAATAAACCTTCCCATGGCTTTCTATGTGATTGTGGCAAAGCCAGGTTTAAATGTATTGATTTGCTGCTCTGAGACTGAAAATAGCTGTTTTGGTCACAGGAGTCCATATGCTACAGTGTTTAGAGGTGCACACAAATTTATTTCCATTGTATAATGTTGTTTGTTTCCATCACTCATTCCACTCATGTTTAGTTGGATAAAATCCCATTTGTTTTCAGCACCCATTTGCCAGCATGTTTGTTTGTTTTTTGTTATTGTTTCAGTGCTCATATTGATGCTATGCTTCTTTCTTTTGCTAGCAGCAGCAAAAGAAGCTGACTTCTGACCACACCCCCCCAACCATGTCACTGCCATCAACAGTCAAGGAGCTGTCTTCGGCAGCTGCTCCTGTTGGGCAACATTTTGTTTCCCACATAAAAACTCAGCCATCCTATGTTCTGGGGCATTGTGGGGGGAAATAAAATGGTGGCCACTAGGAGCAGACACAGAAGCAAGCTCCTTCTGCTATCAGTAGCAAAACATAGAAAGGAAATGAAAAGTCACTGCTGGACAAGGTTCAATTTCTCGTTTGTCTCAAAGCTAATGCACACGGCCTTATTGTTTTTCTTTTCTATCAGGGTCCAAAAAGAATGGTTAGATGAAAGTTCGGAATTTTCTCCCATCCATGTGTTTCTCCTGAACGAGCAGAATTAAAGTGTGTGTGTGTGGGGGGGGGAACTATGGGGAAAAGTGACCAGTTAGAAAAGCATGGGTGGGCGAAGTTTTGGCAGCCCCCAATCCATGCTATATTTTAAATGGTAGCTGTACCCAGTGCCATTGCCAGGCTTTTTTGTGCCCTAGGAAAGGCAAACTTGTTGCACCTCCCCTTTTAATGCTAACTTAATTTTTTAAAAAATGTCTAGTAGAAAGAATGAAAAGCACAGAACTTGAAACTGCTAAATTTATTTTAAATTGCAAGAACAAATAATGCAACAATCTTTGATTATCTTTCTCAAATACAAAAGAAAACGTTTTAGCACACAAATCATTTTGAATAATCTTGTGATGTTAAAACTTAAGTCGCTTACAAGTTTCAATTTCAGGCACATCCAAATCTCACTCTGCATTTCTTTTCCTTTGCAAATTTGGCCACCAATTCCTTCAGATCAAGTGCTGACGCTTGGGCATGTTCAGTTGATATAGTTGCCAAGTCAACTAGTCTCTTTTGCATCATGGTTGAGCGTATATAAGTTTTTATAAATTTCAGCTTTGATAAACTGCTTTCACAATATAAAATAAAGGCAAATTATTCTCAGAAAGTTATAAGATGTAGCAAAAACTAATCTGCATCAAACTGTGCTCCCTCAAAGGTCAGTCCTGTAGCCCTCTGAAGTCTGTGCCCTAGGCAGCTGCCTAGTGGGCTTAATGGTACAATCAGCCCTGGCTGTACTCACACATTCTAGAAAATTGGTATGGCTTACATGAACATATAGATCGCAACCCTTCAATATTTTCCTTTCTGCCTTAGGCAAATGGTTCTTAATCTGGATTTAATTTACCAGTCTTTATTTTTCATGCAGAAGAAGGTTAAAAGCAACATTTTAGAAGGTGAAAATTGTACATCCCTATCTTTAAGGCACCTTAAGACTCTTGGTTGATTATCCTAAACATATTTATACAGAAGGAAGTTCTAATTAACTTCCTGGCTTCCTTCCTAGAAAGTATGCATAGTGTTGTAGCTTTATCCTCTGCTGCAACTGAATATATACACTGCTTTGAGAAGCAGGCAGGCCCGTGCCGAGCTTGTCTGAGGCTCAGGGTGGGAGTCTTGTTTGAATAAAGTTATAAACTCAAACAAAAAAGGCCCCCCAGCCCAGCTTAGTCCTCTAAGTCCTGGGGCAAGTGAACCTGTCTGTGCCCTCCCTCTGCATGGGCCTGGAAGCAGGATCCTGCACACACAGCTCTTGATGCAAGAGGGGCCTCCACTTGTAAATGGATGTTGTTTGCAAGATTTCCACTATGAAAAAAGCCTCAACCAGAATCCAAGATGGTGCACATATAGTACCAGTCAGATAATCAACAATACCATCTGTTTTCATGGAAGAAGAAGAGAGCTTGCAACTGAAATCATCATGACTTGGTGCTGAGGACAGTTGTCTCCATGCCTGTAGTACGCTTATCAGGACCGAGAGAGAGGTCCATCCATGACTTCCATGATCACATTTGCTGATGGTAGCTTGAATTAGATTTCATCTAGCCAAGAGGTCAAAATAGAGATTCATCAAATTGTGTCACCTATGATTTCCTTATTTCTTTTTGGCTAAAATCTATGGAACCAGATTGTTTGCCTCTCGATATATAAAGGTAAAGGGGACCCCTGACCATTAGGTCCAGTCGTGACCGACTCTGGGGTAGCGGCGCTCATCTTGCTTTATTGGCCAAGGGAGCCGGCGTACAGCTTCCGGGTCATGTGGCCAGCATGACTAAGCCGCTTCTGGTGAACCAGAGCAGCGCACAGAAACGCCGTTTACCTTCCCGCCAGAGCGGTACTTATTTATCTACTTGCATTTTGAAGTGCTTTCGAACTGCTAGGTTGGCAGGAGCAGGGACAGAGCAATGGGAGTTCACCCCATCACGGGGATTCGAACCACCAACCTTCTGATCAGCAAGTCCTAGGCTCTGTGGTTTAACCCCCAGTGCGACCCATCCCTTCTCGATATATACCGGTACCCTAAATGTAAGATGCTTTTCCTAGGCTCTCTTCAGTATACATGAATCTCAGACAGTTGCATGTATAAATCAAGAGCTGTAGAGCTCAGGATTTATGCTCAGCCAATATCTCAGTGGAATTAAACATATGAGAGAGAAGCCAGAGTGAGCCATGTAGATGATTGACTTATTCTTGAGATGAGGTACACAGCTGAAAGCAATGCTAGATCCTAAGGGATTTATTCACCATTCCTTATATATGTAATTCCTCCTCTCATCAAGGGTATTTGTGTGTACTGAAGGAAAAATTGACCCTTGGGTCATTTTGAACCTTTGTTTATTAACAGAAAAAAATGATAGATTAGGGTAAAAAAAATCCTATATATGAATGAGTTTCTGACAATGGATGACCATCTGCTAATAATTGAATGTTTGGGGAAAGGGGCATGTGTTTTATTAGTTCTTCATTTTCCAAACACTAAAGTGCAGGAAATATTTTGTATGCGACTTTTTGCAATTTCCATCCAATTCCTTCTGTAAGTATTGAATTAGTTTTAACCACAATCCTTTTATATATGAATTATTATATCATAGTGGCAACCCTTGAACATCATGATAATAGCAAGTTAACTTTGACTTGGGCTCTGAAATATTGACACCATTATTGGAATGACTATACAAATGAGCCGATATTTTATTGCTCAACAATGCACAGTTGTTCATTGCTACAAAGGGCCCAAAGTCTTTTCACGTGCTGTAGAAAGTTGAATTTTCCAGCATTCAAGTCACAATATTTTGCTCTTGGGAAAATGGATCCTTCCCTGCCCTCTGTTAGTATGTCCAGTTCAGTTTGGAGTGTCATGTGTACAACAACACTGATAGTTTTAGCAGTCTCTACTATACTATTGTGACAGGAACAGCCATTTAGGCTGCCTCCTGAGTCTGGACTGTCAGTATTTCACAGGAGGGATGCAAGTGCAAACTGACTGTTAAGTTTGAACAATTAAAAGTGGATCAAAGTGCTCTGTTGCCCTACCACAACAAACCCACTTCAAAACAAAACAAAACAAAAATGTTTGCAGTTTGGAAAGTGATAGGAAACTACACTGGAAAATGTGGGATGCATGAATGACTAATGGGAAGCTAGATTCAGGTAGGTAGCCGTGTTGGTCTGACACAGTCGAAATAAATAAAAAAATTGTCCAGTAGCACCTTAGAGACCAACTAAGTTTGTTTTGGGTATAAGAAGTGTGCATGCACACGAAAGCTTATACCCAGAACAAACTTAGTTGGTCTCTAAGGTGCTAATGGGAAGCTGTGTAATCATTACATTAGGAAATCAGGATTAATGCAAGATGAATGGTCGTTTGCATATAAATGATACACAAACAAAACAGTATGAATGCTCAATAAAGATATGCGATAATCTGACCTATCCATAAGCTTTACACTCAATAAATAGGTCATCTGGAGGAGCCTGTGGTCTTAAATTTGGGGAGAATAGGAACTGTGAGCATCAGCAAAGGTTTCCTTTCACTGCAGAAATCCTCTACTATTTTGGTTTCTTTAGTTCTAAGTTCTACATTCTGCCCTCTCCCATTCTAGAGTGCACATCTAATGCTTCCAATTTTAAAAAGCGACGTACACAGAAATCATGCCTTTATTTGCCCACCATGCTTTGAGTCTGAAATGTCAATAGAATCATCTTATTTCTGTATTTTAATACCAGATATTTTATTTATTTTTAAAACATGTTCAACGGTCCTTACAGAAGAGTACTTAGTCCCTTTGCCCCTAGATTTCCAGTGCCATATTAGTGCAACTCAGAAGGAAAGTCTATTAGGTTCAATGAGACTTACTCCCAGGTAAGTGTGCATAAGATTGAGGGCTTAACAGGCAATCTCAGCATTCTCTTACTTGTTTCTCTTACTTTTGGATTTTAGTAGCACAGTCAAGTAGCACTAAAATCTCCTGAACAGTGATCTTGAGTACTACTCACTTTTATTTAGAAAGAAAGGGTTATCAATACTATTTCTTTGGCTTGTGGCACATGAGTTGTGGCTCATGATGCATTTCAAAATTAATTCTTCATTATTTTTAGATGATATTTCCTAAAGTGGTAGCAATTGAAATTCTCCTTTTTGAAAAATCTTTCTTCTTCTTTTGGTTGAAGGATTATCAGCCAAGTCAAAATGCAAACAAAGCTGAAGAGGAAGGTCTTTGTTATGCATGAGGCCCACTGACCATTTCAGAGCAGCCCTCAGTGTCAGGAAGCCCAGCTGATGACAAATGGTGAGACTGTCCTTGCAAATTTTTCACCTTAACATGTCAGGCTATATGGAAATGCCCTATAATCTTTGGGGACGCTCCAAATGCCTCTTGATATCTGAGATCGAAGGCTTTTTAAACATTATTCTGAGCTGCTAAAAAAGAGAGTTAAAAACCATTTCTTTATGCTTGCAAATTGTTGACTGTATTTCTTAACGCTTTTATGCAGGAAAAATAATGCAGGACTGAATGCAATGTTAGCTCAGGGCTCATAAATGCATTGTTGACACTGAAAGTCATGCAGATGTAATGCAAAGACAAGTAAAAATGAGTCCTAATTTATTTTATCACCTGCATTCTGTTCACAGCATTCACAGCAGGCCAACAATTTCATTCTGTTAGTACTGGGGGAAAGAAAGCTTTTAAATTTATTTGTTTTCTATAAGAAAACATTCTGTAGGAACTACTCCCTGAATTAGGGCAGTTTTTTTATGGAAACTTCCTTTTGTTATCATGATATGCAGATGCATGCTGCGGGAGTAACATGTAGCAATGGACTTTGCACATGAGCTTCTCTATGTGGTGGGAAGCTAGAGAGGAATAAAACACCCCGTGTAACATTTTAAACATAATGTGTGACTGTCCTTCCAGGACTGCTTACATTGAAATCAATAGCTCTCCATGTGGATGGGAACCCTGGTCAAAGAAGAAAAAGCCCCTATCAGGCTGATGTTAGCTAGAGGTTTGGCCAAGGAACACATCATCAGTAAGTGGGTACAGCTTTGTTGTTGCTGCTGCTGTTGTTGTTGTTTAGTCATTTAGTCGTACCCGACTGTTCGTGACCCATGGACCAGAGCACACCAGGCACTCCTGTCTTCCACTGCCTCCCGCAGTTTGGTCAAACTCATGCTGGTAGCTTCAAGAACACTCTCCAACCATCTTGTCCTCTGTCGTCCCCTTCTCCTTGTGCCCTCCATCTTCCCCAACATCAGGGTCTTTTCCAGGGAGTCTTCTCTTCTCATGAGGTGGCCAAAGTATTGGAGCCTCAGCTTCAGGATCTGTCCTTCCAGTGAGCACTCAGGGCTGATTTCCTTAAGAATGGATAGGTTTGATCTTCTTGCAGTCCACGGGACTCTCAAGAGTCTCCTCCAGCACCATAATTCAAAAGCATCAATTCTTCGGTGACCAGCCTTCTTTATGGTCCAGCTCTCACTTCCATACATCACTACTGGGAAAACCATAGCTTTAATTATACAGACCTTTGCTGGCAAGGTGATGTCTCTGCTTTTTAAGATGCTGTCTAGGTTTGTCATTGCTTTTCTCCCAAGAAGCAGGCGTCTTTTAATTTCGTGCCTGCTGTCACCATCTGCAGTGATCATGGAGCCCAAGAAAGTAAAATCTCTCACTGCCTCCATTTCTTCCATTGGGTACAGCTAGAAACTACTAATTGTGCATGGTTGGATGGTTGAAATACTAGTAACTTCTGAAAACTGCTATGCGCCTATTGAAAAAGTGCATGGCAATTTGTGGCAAGAACTATAGTATGTGATCATTATTGGTGGTAGTGAGATAATCTCAAGGATGTAAACGATGTTGACAACATATTGATTGTGTAATCCTGTAGGTATGCAGCCCTGTTTTCATATTACAGACGAATACGGTAAGGCTGTTGGAGACAATAACCAAAGATCATATCATAGGCTGCAGTGCTGTGTTCAAAGGCTCACAGCCAAATCAGGTGATCAGGTAGAGGAGTTTTCTTGGCCGCTTCACACACATGCTTAGCATTGTGCAATGTGCTTTCACACGGTGTACTCCCACATTGCAAGGCAGACCTGGTAAGTACCTTGATGATGTGGATGAGGTCAGTAGCATGAGGCACTTTGTGAGGAGGAGTGGTCCCTATTAGGTGGAAAAGATCTAAGTGGCCAGCCTCTTCCATGAAGCCACATTATTTGTATGTGCTGCCTTGTAGCATGGGATTGCGCAATACGGAAGCATCTACGAGCTTCGTGTGTGAAGGCGGCCTGTAAGTATAGCTAGAATGAAAATTGTTTGGCATGATAGTGATGCTCATCCAAATATATTCTGCAGGATTGCTATCAATATGCCATAGGGTTATCATGCGCTGCCCTTAGAAGGAGGACATGACACAAACGTTTTCAATGAAGTAATGTTTTACGCATACCACAAATAGTTAAAGTTCTGACCTGTTAAAGGTCCCTGTCCTGCTGGAATTAGTCACATTTTAGTACAATTGAGTATTTCACCCACACTCAGATGTACAGGCAGAACATTCTATCAGGGGGAATATTCTCAATGGGTGGTGGCTAACTCATTCCACTGATTTCAATGAGATTTAAGCATAACTTTTACTTGGATCAGAGCCTTAAACATCAATGCCCAGAATCATTCGCACACTGGCAACATTTTCTACACATTTTACACATAGATATAAGGCTTAAACCTTTAAAAACAGTAGCTCACATTCTGATCTTCTTAGTCAATTATTTCCTATGTACTAGTTTGCTGAAAGGGGAAGAGAAGTCCATGAATTTAGTTTTTACATCCCCCCCCCCCGCCCCCAGCATGGATTTTAATGAGAAAAACTTTGCTGTCATTTCTTCACTGTCAGCATCAGGTACTATAATTTGCTCATGTAATACACTGTGGCCTAAAGGTATTTTGCCACCCAGCAGAACAATTTCATAACAAAAGAATCAATAGCTCATTATTTGTGGGCCCAGAATACTTTGCATGTTGCTTTAGAGATTTCATTACATTTAGGAGATTATTTGCAAATTAAAGCAATCTTTGGTGCAATCCATTAAATTGTCAGTTAATCTTCTTAAAATAGACTTTGTTTTAAGCTCCATGTAAAAAGAATATTATTTTTTATAAAGTATGTTGTAGAAGATTGGACTGCTTGAACAAAGAACACAGGTGGTATTGTTATTTTATGAGCGGTTCGTTTTTAATATGTTTTCCTCTGATATATGTCACTAGTGTGTTACAGTTATAAATGAATAACTATCATGAATAATTTCATTCCATCAACATGGAATGGACTTCTTAAAATTTGAAATACTATATTTCACCTTTCTGTTTGATAATAGACCTCCAAGGCAGTTAACAGTAAGGGAAACTAAAACGTAAGAGAAATTAAAAGATAATAGGATATAATCACAATAAAAGAGTGAAACCTAAGACAGGCATCCATAATGTATAAAAAAATAGACTAACAATATGAACAAAATATTTTTCCTACAACATTAAAAAAACTAGCAACAAACAGAAAATAATAATAGGCTTTTGTCTTTTCCCCTGAAGGGTTTCTTAAAATGGAAGGTCTTAATGGTTTCTTAAAATGGAAGGTCTTATGGGTGAAGACAAGAGAGTTCCATTTTTCAAGGTGCCACCAAGAAAAAGGTCTTGTCCCTTGTGACCATCGGCCTCACTTCAATGATGTGTTACTCAGAGCAGGGCTTTGATGATCTGATAATTCAGGCAGAATTGTGTGAAGTTACATGGTCCTTCAGATATCCTGCTTTAACAGGGTTGCTCAGTTCCCATGTTCCAATGGTAATTGTTCAGTGAAGGCCCCCAATAGCAGATATGCATAGGGGGCACTTCAGAAGGGTGTGTGTGTGTAGTGGAAAGTCACCCTAACCCTAAAATAGCAGCACTTTGAAGTAAGCCAAGAAACCACCCAAGAACTTGTAGGTCTCAAATAAAGCGTAGCCTGATCCTTGCTGGCTTTCAGACATGTAAAGGTTTGCACGTGTGAAAAGCAGGTTATAATTCATTCCTGGCACTCATGTTTTAATAGAGAAGCCCTGCCTCCCCCCCCCCACTCCTTATCTCAGATATAAAGCTTGTAGAACTATTCAGCAGTGAGTGATGGTACTTTGCATATCCTCAGAGGCACCTTTTAATCTATTATTACCTTACATGTTCTAAGACTATTCCTTGATATGGAAAATAGATTGGAGCTTTAGCTTTGTCCAGATTACTTTTAATTCTCACTTTGGCTTCTGCTTTTTCAATTGTGTCTTTCAGAGGATTCCTAATATTGTGCTTGGATGAGATATAAAATGCATTTTTCAGAAATACAGTAGTTAAGATGAGGAAAGCATTAGAGTCCTTGAGTTGAGTCTAGTCCCTTGTAGGAATCAACACTCTACTTGTGGATTCCCAACCGCTCTTTATGCTTCTCACATTTGCAATATTTGTGGCCCCCCATAATCAGTGCCATTTTTGCTGAGATGAGTGACAAGGCCAGTGGGATCCCATTTCCTCCTCCAACTCCAGATGAATGACTTTTCCGCTAATGTTATCCCTCTCTCTTTCTCATGGGAGCCAGAAGAAAGCAGATCTGCAACCTACAGAGTTCTCTTTAACCTTCCAGCATTATTACATTTGGTTGTACAAAATCCATTTGCAATTGGGGTGGGACAGGTTGTCTCTTGACAATTTGCTAGTATTCTTTAAGAACAGTTCAGGCAGTAATGCTGATAGTATAAAATTTGGCTGCAGTATTAATGTATGCTGCAGTTTTCAACCTTGCCCATTAAAGAGCAATTAAAGGCTGAGGAAGCAGCCTTTCCTCTCTCCGTATTTTTCCCTTTGCTGCATTACTTACTTGTCTGTGCCACTTTTTCCTATCTAATTTTCCCCATGTGTGCGTACACAAAGCCAAATTGGACAGGGAACAAACTGTTTAGGAACAAAAAAGCAGTTCATATTTTAAGTACAGGATGGCAGAAACTTCATGGCCACGATGTAATTGTGTAATATGTTAAGTATGCTATGCACAGCAGTCAAGGTTTTCAAACTTTTTACCTTCAAGGGAACACTTAGCATTTTCAACTTGTCTGCCAAGGAGCCCCTGATGAACCCTGCCAAGAACCTATGCCTAGAAAAATCCCACTGCATTGCAGTAGGACTGAGCCCAATATTCTCCAGAAAAAGGGGAAAACATCCACTGACCCAACATATTTCTCTTTTGTGTATGCCTGTTGGCTAATATTTACAGTATGCAGCTGCTGTTCTGGTCCTCGTTTTCCTGAAATAAGTTTCTTCTTCCTGGCTAAATGATCCGAGCCAATCAAAAATTATGTAGCAAGTATGATGATATTGTGGTGTCAGCACTTAGCCAATCTTACTTGGCTATGTGTTTATGACATAGCCAGTGCAGAACAAGGGAAAGGAGTCCTACTCTCACTCCAAATGAGCTACATTGAAAACTTGCTTCCAGTCAACCCCAATTTGATGCTTTTTTCGGGGCGGGGAGAGTGTTCACAAAAACACCTCCCTTACTTGATTTGTCCTACACCTAAGTTCTGGTGAATTTTGGCTGCTTTCAGAGTAGATTGTGGAGGAGGAACAGTATCGGATGGGCCCTTAATGTTGATCCCATGTTCTCTACATATGAAAAAATAAACTGCTTAGTTCCTATATATGATTATATATATAAACTGCTTAGTTCATATATGATCAAGGCTCTTTCCTAGGAAAAAAGGTCAAAATATGTAGCCCAGTTTCCTAATTATAGAGGTCTGATGTGCCTAAAAGCATTACCTGTCAGCACTCAAATGACATCCCCTCTTCAAGTATGATTTTTTTTATACAAAATATTTCAATAAAAAATATATATGCATCTATAAAAATAAGAGGCCAAGTAATTCCAGTGTAAACTTGCCCTTTCTTTGCCCTCTGGATGTTTATGATAAATTGAGTGCATCTTATCTGTGACTTGCTTACATAATGAGGTCAGTCTTTATTATCACATCACTGATTTCTTTCTCTGGAAAGAAAAAAGGGTAAGCTTTGGTGATAGATCTTTTGTAATTACAGGGGGAAAAATATGCGGTTAAGTCGTGTCTTCCTCACAGGAATCTCAAAGCTTTTTCATTTGATCGCTCTCACTAGTACATGAAGGAGATGTTTATGAATCTTTATTTAATTTTTTATTGCCCTGAAGCTTTATTAATGCAGAATGTGAAACTATGTTGCAGATGCTTTTGCAGTCACACTCACCTGTAGTATTGGGGGAATAATTATTCCAAAGGGATGGAAAACAACTCTTCTTGATGTTTCATTCCTTGTACTGTTTAGCAAAAGTTGGAAGACAGGAGACTTTCTTTAGCTAGGCCACATCCGCAGCATAAACATACTGCTTAAACAGTAATGGCTTCCTCTAAACTAAAGAATACTGGGAACTGCAGTTTATCTCTCACAGACCTACAATTCCCAGCACACTTGATAACTACAAGTTCCCAGGAAGACTAGGGAGGAAAGCTGTGTGCTTTAAATGTACAATGTGGATGTGAACTGAGGTAAGGTCATGAAGCAGTTCCAAGTCGAAACCACGCCCCTAAACTATGCAGGAATCAGGTCTGTGTTTTAACCTGGTTTTATTAAGGTTGGTTCCTTGATAGGGAGGTCCTCACACATGTCTTCAGCACTGTGAATCTGCCCCTATCTCATTCCAATGGGTGGACTAGTGCAAGAAAGCTCACCAATGGATTTACCCTCAGATAATTGGCACAGGTTTCACAATATGGCTTATAACAAAAGAGGTAAATGTTTGCATCTAGGATTCTGAGAGTTTCTTTTTGTAAGATTAGATTTTACCTTAAAAAATCCATCTGTTTGGGAACATTCTCCTACTTTCTGTATGCAAAAGCCAAAACAGAAAAACAGATAGACAAAAGGTCTCTCTCTCTCTCTCTCTCTCTCTCTCTCTCTCTCTCACACACACACACACACACACACACAAACTTTAATGTCAGTATGACAGCCTACATTACTTTCAGCTAGAATGGTAGGAGGAACATTGCGATTCAGAAATCTTCTATTTCTCAGGCAATTTTGGACAAAAAAAATGTATTGCTTGTGCTCTGGAAAACAATGATGGACTTGAAATAAATAGAATGCAGCTATTATAAAATCTCTGCCTGTGGCTTCTGGAAAGCTAACAGTTACCTAAACTGAACTATCTTATTTTATCCTGTTACTAATGCGAGACTCTATTCCATTGTTGTCCAATGTCAGCCGAGACAATGAAGGATAGAAAAGAATCTGTGCATTAATCCATTAGCTCAATCTTAATCTCCATGTTCTTTATTTTTTAAATCCAAACTCCTCAGTATTGTGATGCGGTGACCCAGTTTGGAATCAAGAAGTCATTTCCCCCCCTTATCACAAACTATAAGTTATGGTGGCACAGTATTTTTGTTGTTACTGTCTAGATTTTTAAAAAAAGGAAATTACTAACTCAATTCTTGCTTAGTGATGCAGCTAGATGCCTGAGGTCTCACTGGTTTCACTTCATTTAACATGAGGAAGGATAGAATTGACATATAAAAATACCCTGAAGAGATTGCTCATAATTGTTAAAAAAAACCAAAACAAAAAAGGGATGGGGGTGCAGGAATCTAAACCCCAAACAACATCAAAAAACATATTTTGACCTACCTTGAACAATTGCTTTATTAAAAATATCACTTCCCATCCAAGGTTTGGATCCAGAATTTTTCATGCTTCAAAGTAGATGTCTTGTAATCAGTGGGATATGCCCAGGATTTCACTGGGTCTACTCTAAGTATTAGTTAGGATGCAACATCAAGGAGGAAATACCATTCTCTCCCACCTTGTGTAGAGCCCTCCATATAAATTTGGACCCTTAATGTGTAAATGTCTGTGCAAGTCAGACTTGCTCATGAAATCCATCCATTGGAGGAAAAGGATGGGCAAGAAGCTAGACTATCACCTACTTGAATAGGCATTATTTATTTAGTGCATTTATATTCTAACTTTCCTCTAAGTGACTCAGGGTGTTCTGCTTGGTTCTTCCATTCATTACAATTGTGAGGTAGGGTTTATTGAAATGCATAGTACCTGACTTGTACTGGAAGATTTCTGTATGGTGAGAATGAGTAAGAGACTGACGTGTCTTCCTGTATCCTACTTGCATATGAATTGCATGCTTGGACCATCAAAATGTGAGCATCAGATTTCACTTGCTTGATTTTTGATGGACCATGTCGTGCTCCTGGAATCCCCTACATGGGCCTGGGCAGCCACTAGTTCAGTCACTTGGCTATTCTACTGACTCCAGACATCCCTGAAAATACTTTCTGCCACAAGAGAAAGCAGCAGGACTTTCTCTTTATATTCTTACTCATGTACATCCACACCAGATATACGGGATGAGATATCCAAAACACTGAGATGTTTGAGAAGGCTTTATCTTAAAACACTGTAACATTAACTATGGAGGGTTTCCCACCCCACCATACTATTGATGTATTATTCTCTCCCTTAAAACTTGAGAGGAAAGGGTCACTGTGAGATAGACATACCTTAATATGTGTTTGCTCACAACCAGTGCCTTTTTACTAGAAAAAAAGGTGCCAGTACACACCATGAAGTACCCTTCTCAGACCACTGGCATCTGGCTGCCGCCGAATGGGCCGTGCTACAGGCTAGACTCGGTGCAAGGCAAGTGCCCGCCAAGGGCCTGAATCTGGGTTTGCCACTGCCGGGAGACATGGCCTTCCACCTCTGTGCCATCCATGAGACCTTTGAGGAAGCCAGATGACTTTTGGTGTTGCCCGGCCACCACTGCCACTGCTGTCGCTGACCCAGCCCACCTGCTGCCTGCTGAATGCCTTCCACCAGCCTTGGAGCTGGCTGAGTAAGAAAGAGGCATTATCATCATTCAAGGGTGCCTTCCCAGCAAGGCAGAAAATACTTGGGGAGGATTTGAAGCAGAGGGGCGTGGTTAGGAGGAGGTGTGGCCTCGAGAGAATCCCAGGCACAAGAGAGAGGTGTGGAGTCCCATATTCAGTATGAGGTTCTCCACCCCGGTTATATAGAATTCTGGAGTTCTAATATCTGTTGTAACAGAACTAGCTTTCCTACTTAACAACCATGCCAACCCTTTTACAATTGCTTTCTCTATCTTTCTCATCTCTCTCCCTCTTGTCTCTGACAGCCACTCTTTTCCACACTTTCTACCAACGTCCTCTACCTTTTAAACTCTGCCCAACGTTCCATTCTGCTTTCCTGCTGTCAATCTTTCTTCCACTCACTCTTCTGTCACATTCCAGTATTGAGTTCCAAGTCTTCTCTAGAGGCCTCCTTCATTGTCTCTAATAAGATTAAAAACATTTTCACTGAGGAACAGTTCTGATGATCCAGCTTTTGCTGAAATGCCCAGAAGCTATTCCCACCTTAAAATCAAAACACAAGGAGGACATACTGTTTACATTTGGATATGCTGTTTGACTTCCAGACTGGTCTGCATACCTACTTCATTTTCTCAAGTGGACACAGGTATAAGGTTTTCAGTATTACAATTTTTGTTCATAGGAGTGACTTGGGAGAGACACTGATGCATTTTTGGTGCTTTCCCCAACCTTTACTAAGGATTTTTGACAAGGAGGAATTTTATTGTGGCTCCTCTTCTTTGGGTTGTTGTACAGCAGCTTCGCTGCCAGTGAGAAGACTTCACTGTTCTTCACTCAGTCATGTGAAACTGCACAACTCCTGTTTGAAATCTTTAATTATGAGGCCTGTAAGCTCCTGCACTTAAAATGTTTAATTTCTTCAAGTATGCTACCATTACAAGAGAAGATGATGTTTCATGCACTTATGATTAGTGTTCATAGATAAAGTATTTGGAGCAATTACAAATACGTATAACAAATGCACTAGTGGTAATGATTTGTGTCAGGCATTAAGGTCCCTATCAATGCCCTGCCAACTGTGTTAGGAACGTCAGACCTGAGTGACAACAATTCCATGAACAAGGAGAAAGATAGCAGAAAGTGTCTGGCAGAGGAAAGTTTATTATATGAGCTAATTAAGAAGACTATCATGGCTTGGTGGAGATTACACACACACACACACACACACACACACACACACACTGCTTGTTAAATGCTTAGAGTGCTTCATGGTATATTTGGGGGTCTGTTTTGATGCATTCTTCTTTGCAAAAAGAAGCAGGGTAGTCACATTTTATTTTATTTATTTATTTACATGTTGTATAAGTGGGGACAAACATGGTGTATGTGAAGCTATAATTCAGTTTATCTGAGGTTAAATCCATGGTTGCTGAACTGATTCTGCAGTCCTTGCTCTGTCTGTGGTTAGAACTATACATATGGTATGCTATTGGTATGAGCTTTCATGTGCATGCACACTTCTTCAGATGTGTGCATGCACACATAAGCTCATACCAATAACAAACTTAGTTGGTCTCTAAGGTGCTACTGGAAGGCATTTTTTTATTTTGTTTCTCCATTCCATTTGCATGTTCATTGTGTTTCAAATCCAAAAAGAACCTCTGCAGGAGAGGAACTCAGAGAATAGCCTATCCACATCAGCACTGCACAACCTGGGTAGAGGTACATCTTACCGTACATGGTAAGATGCAGATGGGAATGTAGATCCCCTTATGGCATCACTACCATGTGCATCACTGGTCCCTTGCTGGATGCAACAATGGCTTGGATTGGATATAGGTTGTTTGTCCGAGGCAGTGAGTCCACTGATCAGGAAATATTTTATTTTTCCATCTCAGGATGGAAGAAACATAAAATAAAATTCAGAAATCTCATTACAGTAGCCCTGGATTTTTACTCTGGGCTGCAGATGTACAGAGTTCTTAAGGCTGCATGAAACTGGTGAGATTATGGGCTATGGATTATGCTGTCCTCTTGTTCCCGTGTTTCTGGACTAATCTATGTAAATCAGAATTTGCTGCATCCAGTAATTCCTGCAGTGAAAGCAAGCCCTTTCAATGGATTTTACTGACCTTTCCATCAGGCCCCATATGGAGTGGAAAAGTTACTGGGAGGTACAGAATAGCAAACAGCTTGTAAAAATTGTTGAAAAGAAATGAGCATATCATTTACCCGCAGGAACATATATTTTGAATCGCAAAAAGCATTCAGTAGCATCAAGATGTAAGATGCCTTAGAATTTTTGGCAAAGTGCATGGTTATCATAGACCAATAATAAGTGTCTCTAGGATATGTTTTCTGAATTAGATAGCAAATATGAGCTGCAGAGCAACTGAGGTCACACTGGGAAGCACACACAGTGCTCATGATAAGAAAGCAGCTAGATGACTGGGTATGGGGAAATAAACAAAGAAAGTAGATCTATTTGTCTATCTGCCTATCTGCGGATACCACATAGTTTACTCTTGGCCAGGGGTAGCCAATGTAGTGCCCTCTAGATGTTGCTGGACTCATCATCCCTAGCCATTGGCCATGTTGGCTGGGGTTGATGGAAGTTGGAGTCCAACAACATCTTGAGAGAACCATGCTCCTCTAGGCAATATAGATATTTCAAATATCATCTCACTTGCTGGTGGGATTTACTCCTGGATAAACCTGCCTCAGGGTGGGCTGTGAGTCACAAATTCTTGTAATATTCCAGGAAGTTAGACTTTTGTGTTTACTAAAAAATAAAACAGGGAAAACTTTTGCATTCATACTTTGCTTTTCTACAAGAGGTTATAATAAATGTATCTATGCAACTGAGCTCCAGGCTATCTTTTTCTCCAAAAGGAAACACAAGATGGAAACTTTCCCTTTAATTTGGGCACTATTAATCATAATGCAGATAATGTGCTTCCACGGTTCCTTGTGAAGTCATCTTCCTTTCTTAGGTCTGTGATTCTTGCTCCCATTGGACAGGATAACTGCACTGCAGGAACAGACAACAGAACTAAGCCAACATCACTTAGCCACTAACTTGCTGTCAGGAAATAGCATTGCTGGATCCTCTATTCACAGTGGATAGGGAAAGTGGAGAAATTTGGCTCAGTTTGCAATTAATGGAGAACTTGCTAAATTTGCTCTTCCTAAAACAATACACAAACCAAAACACAGCCACCTTTTGAAATTCACCTCTTTCTGAAAAATGTATAACTTGCTGCTGAAATGGAATATGCAGGATGAAACAGTTAAATCAGCTATGATCAAGTGGGCGCAAGATATTGGTCACAACATTTTGTTTGCTGACTGGGAAAGGTTGTGGACCACCGGAATGAAATTTACGGCGTGTAATGCCCTGAGAGAAAATATTGTGAAAATGATCTATAGGTGGTACATGACCCCAGTCAAGCTTGCAAAAATTTACCACTTGCCAGATAACAAATGTTGGAAGTGTAAGGAAAATGAAGGTTCATTCTTTCACCTCTGGTGGACGTGCCCAAGGATAAAGGCTTTCTGGGAAATGATATATAATGAAATGAAAAAGATGTTTAAATACACTTTCCTGAAGAAACCAGAGGCCTTTCTCCTGGGTATGGTCAGCCATGTGGTGTTAAAGAAGGATAGAACTTTGTTTTTATATGCAACAACAGCAGCAAGGATCCTTATTGCAAAGTATTGGAAGACATCAGATTTACCCACGCTGGAAGAATGGCAGATGAAGATGGCAGACTACATGGGACTTGCAGAGATGACAGGCAGAATCTGAGACCAGGAGAAAGAGACAGTGGAAGAAGATTGGAAAAAATTCAAGGACTATCTTAACAAATATTATAAGATTAAAGAATGTTAGATTGACATGGACTTAAAAACATTGTGGTTTTCAGAGATATTAGAGTAAGAAAAGGAATGGAATTTATAAAAAAATTGGGGAAATAAGGGAATGGAGTTGCTGATGGGATAATGAAATTAGAATACAAGACGGTGAGGTATGAGGAAGTCGGGGAAATTAGGTTGTGAAAATAAGTTTTAAAATTATACTTGTTGTTTTGTTTGTTTGTGTTTGTTTTTATTGTAGTTGTTTTGTATTTGTATGTTTTTATTGGAAAGTTTAATAAATATCATTTTAAAAAAATGAAATTCACCTCTTTCTGAATTTTGCGATGCAGTTCTCCAGACATGTAATGTGTACAGAAATGCCTACACTAGGGTCAAGTGTGCATTAAAAATACATTATATTCATGAAAAAACCATACAAAATTCATTGTATTAGTGAAAAGCACTTGCCAAAAGAGAGAGAGCATATATTAGGAGAAATATGCTAGTGAATTTTCATGGAAACTTTTGTAAAAAAAAAAATTACAAGCTGATCTGCAAATGTGCAGAACTGAACTTAAAATTGGAAAAATAAAAAACCTAGAAAAACTGAAATGGATAGATTTGTCCACCCCTGACAGAGGGTATTTGTATTCTTCAAGACCCTGAAAAAAATATCCTGCTGTCAGGCGCAGGACTTCCTTTCCTTTCAGGGTGCTGTCTCCACTTACACAGCAAAGAGGTAAATTTCCGCAAAGTGTAATGACAGGGACAAGAGAGTATGGACTCGTAGGTAGATCACAGAAATATGTGATCACAAGCTGACAGGCCTGGGAGGTTTGTTTAAATTTTTTTTGAGTATGCAATCACTTTAACAATTGGTCTTTACTGCTATGAATGGGGTTAAGAAAAGCATTTTTATATTTCTGTGCACTGCCCTGGTGTTTTGTATAGAAATACTTTTATCAATGACTAAATATTAAAAAGTGTTGTGGTCAGGGAATAAGTTTAAGATATCGGAGCTCCCCATTTTGTGTTGATCTGTGTTGGTCTGCAAGATTATCAGTGGGACACAGCACGCTCATGGAGCAGGTTGACATGTTGTGCTGTCCCCCCTCTTCGGTTTTCTTTTCTTTACTAAACTGGTCCTCTCCTCTACTTATTGTTAATCTATAGCTCCTGGCACTGAGCATTGTCCCTTGAGAGCTGGGCTGTCATTGACTGAGCCCCCTGCTATTGAACAGTGCTCACAGCAGGGAGCACCTAGCAGAAGCTAAAGCTGTTTCAAGCTGTATTAACCGTTGATCAGATTTCTATGTGAAAATCTGCAGGGTCATCTGGGGACAATTATTTGAAGAGCAACTATGCTTTTCTTCCTCCTCACACCAACTCCCAGTACCAAATATGCAATACTACCTTTGTGACAAAACAAATGCTGGGAAAATTGACTGTTTTCATTTCTATTTTTACACCAGACATGTAACATTGGCTTTTGCGTACTGTAGGGCTGATTATAGTCTAACCTACAAAAATCAGCCAGGATGAGAGGGATGGTAGAGACATGTGTATCTAGAGAGATTAAGGGGGGGGAGGGGAAGTGTGTTATAGTAGTTAGAGTGCCGGACTATGACTTGCAAGGGTTCCAATCCCCATATGTGTTCATGAAGCTTGCTGGGTGACCTTGGGCCAGTCAACGTCTCTAAGGCTAACCTACCTCATGGGGTATTGTGAGGATAAAATAGGGGTGGGAGGAACCACGTATGCACCTTGAGTTCCTCGGAAGAAAGATGGTTTATTGCATTTATATCCCAAATACAATAAAGGACTTGAAGTGAGGGCAAAACTATATGTGTTACTTAATTTATTGTTGTGCAGCTGCTTGTACCATGCCTGCAAAATTCATGATGCATGAGGAACTGTTTGCTCTTCCTGCTCAGTTTCTGTTTGCATGGACTTGGACTCCCATATTTAACATGTCCCCTTAAACATGTCCCTTTAAACATGACAGGACACTCACCCTCTCTTGTGTTCTGAACAGAGAAGTGCAAAGAATAGCTTTTCTCTGTGAGTGAGCGTGGAGGTGGCTGAAGTAGATACCATTTCCCTTGATGACAGGGCATTCCTGCATCATTGTGTGGTCCTTTCCCCCTTTCTGCTCTTCTAGATGTGGCAGCCATTTTGTGTCAGTACTTTCGAGGTCCCCACTTCAACATATGCTGACTTGTTCAGACCCCACTTCACCTATGACAAACTCAAAACCTCTCCCAGGTACCCTGCCTCAGTCTGAAGTTCATCCAAATCCGGTCCACAGCCCTTACAAGTGGTAAAAATTTCTCCTTGAACGTGTGGGTGTGCCACCTCTAGCCTCCTTTCAAATCCCCCGCCAAATCATCTTTTCTGCAAGACGCTTGGCTTCACAGCTTAATCCTCACCCCCAACTGTAAACATGTTTTGTCAGAATGAGTAACTTGTGCTCTGCCAGATGTTGTTGAATGCCAGCTTCCATCCGGCATGGCCAATGGTCAGGCATGACGGGAATTGTAGTTAAGCATGCAGAGGGCCATCAATCCTTCATCCTTGTTCTAAGTACATGCAACACCATTTGTCCACATTCATCCCTTGCTACACTTTTCTCTGTTTTCCAGCCCCTGTAATTTGTCCTGCTCTCTACTTAAAACTGTAATCTCCTTGGGATCAGGGATCTGTCTATTTTTCTTTTACATTGATGTCACTGTCTTCATCAAGTCAGAATGTGAAACAACAAGCAAAAGGAGAACAATTTTATGTCTAACATATTTAATACATTTATGTGAAGACGGCCCTAGAATTGAGAAAGGATTATTTAATCTGCTTTACAGTATACAGTTAAAGGAAGGTTTTAAGTCAGACCTCAGTAAGCAAGGAGGTGGGAGTGTTTGCAGATTTTACTACCTTGGGGAGGGATGTAAAAAGGCTAGATAAAAATATTTCAGCTGTACATACGGTAAACATCTGTATATATTATAACAATAAAAATATTATAGTCTTGGTTCTTATTGTCAATTATATGTAAAACAAATAGTTGAAAAGGAATGCGTGTTTTATAATATTCAAAGGCAATGCAAAAATTGATAAAATATTAGTTATGCTAATGGAGAATAATGAAACCCTCTCTAACAACCATTCTGCATTTATATTTCCTTATTCCTACATATTAAAAATTGCACTTTTTCTGTTTGCAAATGATAATTGATCACAGGCTAAAGAGTGCATATTAAATTAAAAACACTACTGAGCTTTTGGAATCAATTTGCATAATCCTGACAATAATTGTTAAAGGGCAGCAAGAGTGCCATGGACTTAAATCTAGTGTTGTGAACTGCATAAAGAAGGCTCTAATTCATAATGGATAATAAATTGGTTTTCTTTGTGAGTTTTCCATTGAGCAGAGATCCACACTGGAGCGGGAAAAACACACCAGAATTCTAAACATAATATGGAGCAGAGTGGCCATTGCTGACATCTCTCTATTAACTCATGTTGACCAGCTTCTCACTAATCTCAGAGGTCTTTGAGCCAACATGTTAATATATGAAAAATGTTGCTTTGGAAAACAAGGAATAACTAGTCAGTTGGTCCTGAGCAGTTTTTGTTTGTGACCATCTATGGCCAAATAAAGTCCATATATATTGAGCATTTATTTTGTAAGTACTGTATTTATTTTTAAGAGAAAGTGCTTAGCTGAATCTTGTGGGTTTTTTAAAAAGAAAATATGGGTTAGGTCCAGACTGTTAGTTGAACTTAGGTCCCATTGAAACCAACAAGACAAATTAGTCATCATTTGAGTTCCATCAACTTCTGTGAAAGCCAAGTTCAACTAAGTTTGGATGCAACCCTGAATGCTAAACATCTTGTGCATGGTGGATGGATGCAAAATTGTATGCCTTTTTCAGAATGCAAAAAGGAAAAATATACTGGTTATAACCTATAAGCCCCTAAATTACTTATGCCACATTCTGTGCACACTTACCTGAGGGTAAGTCCCATCAAACTCAGTAGAGCTTACTTCTGAGTCGGCACACCTAGGATTGCACTTTGACTATATATCATCCATATCACTTCTGTTGGTGGGTCTCATTAGAATCTCAAAGATCTACTTAAGGGTATCCTCTTAATGGTGTCACCTATGTATCAAGTTCAGTTAGCAGGGAACTGTTTCCCAGTTATGAAATGTCATCCCACTGTAGATATAGAAGTCCAGACTTTGCTGCCCGTGCCAAACTAGACATGACTGTGAGAGAACCATGATCAGATTGCTCAGATTTTTGGTCTGTGTTTGTGTTCAGAGTTCTTTATTTGAATCTACTGCTCTCCTTTCACCTCAAGGTCCCAGGGTGTGTTGCATACAATTCAATAAAACAAATTAAGTGAAATCATAATTAACAACTTTAGCAACACTCCTCCGCTGAAGAAGGGAGGACAACAGCAAGATTTTATAGTACTCCACCCCCAAAGAGATCAAAGAGGTGCATTGTGACTTGCCAAAGGAAAATGTATAACAGAAGCATGTGAGATGCACCTCTGAGGGGAAGGTGTTCCATAGCTTGGGGACAAACACAGAGAAGGCTCGGTCAGCAGCCATGGTGCTGGTTTTTAAGTCTTTCTCCATGCCATTTTGCAACTCTGAATTGACCCCTACTTTTAGCCTTTTAATTTTTTTGCACAAAAAACCTTTACAAGTACAGTCGTACCTTGGTTTTCGAACCGCTTCGTTCTCGAACGTTTTGGCTCCCAAATGCCGCAAACCCGGAAGTGACTGTTCCGGTTTGCGAACCATTTTTGGAAGCCGACCAGATTCCATGGCTTCCAATTGGCTGCAGGAGCTTCCTACAGCCAATCAGAAGTTGTGCTTTAGTTTCTGAACATTTTGGAAGTTGAATGGACTTCTCGAATGGATTCCATTCAACTTCCAAGGTATGACTGTACCCACAAAGTGCCTTTACATTTTTCTCCATGGGCAAAGAGCGCTTACTTGGGAGGCATTGAGGACAGGAAAATGGTACAAGAGAAGAACTTAACAAGCAACCCCTTCCCAGAAGCATGGCTCCTTATACAACCTAGAGAAGAAGTAGTGGCTTCCTTTACTATTTTATTTTTAAAGGGCAGGAGATACAATCCCAGTTCCTTCAGTGACACAGCTCTTCCTGGTGGCTTTTGGGCCTCTGGTTAAGCTGGGAAATTGGGGATGGGATGTCTTTCTTTCTTTTTCCTCTTTCTTTTTCCTTTCTCCTCCTGTGATGAGGCTGCATTTTAATGTTTCAATATTTTAATGTTGTATTTTAATCTTGTTTTTAAGTTTGTATTCATTCAACTTGTTTTTATTATTGCTTGTTAGCCGCCCTGAGCCTGGCCTTGGCTGGGGAGGGTGGGGTATAAATAAATATTATTATTATTATTAATGGTGGGGGAATTTCAGTGAGTTTCAGAACATAAGAAGGGCCTGTTGGATCAGGTCCATCTAGTACAACAAGCAGCAAATTTTATTTCATTTCATCGCTACTTGCCACAAGCCTACAGGATGGGTCATGCTATGAATCTAAAATAATACTTCTTTAAGAATGGGTTTTAAAATTTTAAGAATGCGGTCACAGGATACGTGGTCTTAAATTTGTGCTTAGCATTTTCCTTGCAGTAATTGCTAATATTTTGAAGGGAGTGGGAAGCCTGACAAAATGCAACATTAAGGACTGGGAGTGGGAAGGTTAGGGTGGTAACAACAGCCATTGTTGCCATTTACCTTGAGTGGAGAAGGCTTTGTTGGAGTTGCTGGCCTGAAAAAGCTGACAGGGCGCTTAATCTGGCTTTGTAATAATTGGAAATGACATGCCCTATTGGCCTGGGGTGAGCATTTGGTTTATATAGGACAGAACCAAACCAGACCTTAGAAAGGGAACTCAAAACGGCTTTTGTACAGCGTAGGATTATGTCTTGATGCTTTGTATCTTTGGAGATTGAATAATTATCAGCCTTCATACTAAAACCTACTAAATGTGATCGGTGCCATAATATGCTCAGGAGGGATGCCACAGTTAAAATACACATGTAAGAAATTCAAAATACTGTAGTGTTGCCACTGACACCAAGTAAAATCTCACCACGCAACAGCACATTTGACTGCCAAGGTTTTGTTTCTCTCTTCTGACTGACTGTGCCATCTTTTTTTTAAGACACCAAGATCTTAAGTGGAGGGGTGGGAGAGGGATTTGAAGGAAGACATTTCAAATGACTATGGAATGTAGCCTGTTGTCTCATGACTGAATGAAATGTGTTCTGAGAGCTAAATGTGATTAGCAAACTCTTTGGAATACACTGTCACATTCATCTTTGGTGCTTATTAATGTTTTCTTTTTTGAGGGAAATACATGTATGTTGCTGGTAAAATGAAAATGTTCTTATGCACTGGAACTGGCTGACCTAGATTTCAGGCTGAGCATTAGATTTTTCAGAAGCTGACTGTGGCATACTTACTGCATTGCCACACATTTTCAAGAAAGGTTGGTTTAACTGTGACTCTCAGTATCAGCCAGGACATACATCATGAAATGAATCAACTAGGGAGCTAAATTGATTTGGGTACAAAACTGGGTTTGGTTGCAGATTCAACAGAGATGTTCCAATAATGGTTCAGGTTGTCTTTGAATTTGGGGGAATAAAGTTATTTAATATTTATTTAATATATTTATATCCCTCCTTTCTCCAAAGTTGGGATCCAAGGCAGCTTGCAACATTGAAAAAAAGATCAATGATAAAATACAGGGTAATTTAAAAAAACCTAGTTAAAAACAATATTTAAAATACATCACACCGTTTAAAGGCAGCAGTTAAAATATAATTTGCCATGACAGCAGCCCAGTGATCAGCAGTGACTGCAGCTTCATTTTCAAAATCCTGTTTGAATAGGAAGGTATTAGCCGGTTGGCAGAAGGATAACAAAGAGGGAGCCAATCTAACCTCTCTCAGGAGGAAATTCCACAATATGGGAGCAGCGACTGAACTGGCTCTCACACCACTACAAAGCCTCTCCTCCTCCCAGAGGGGAGGGGTTGTGATTGGGAGCCGTTTCCTGCCTTTAGCAGGGGGTGTTCCGGCCCCTGCTCTGTTGCCCCGGCTGCCGCGCCGCGCCCCCTGTCAGCCATCCAGTCTCGGGGAGGCTTGGGGGCGGGGTTTAGCCACTCAAAATGCAGCTGCAGCAGCACTTCCTCCTCATTGCGCTGCTGGTTTTCGTCGGATCACCCACCCACCCACCCTCCCTCTAGCTTATCTCTTTTTCTTGACCTTGCTATGCACCTATGGTTGGTCGCCTTGGTTGCCCAAGGGGCCTGGTAGGAATTTTTATCCAACTGGGAAATTTGCACCAGCCACTTGGTTTTTTGCCTACCTTGTAGCAAATCGTCACAACTTTTAAGTATTGGCAGTTAGGCATTGGAATATGTTTGTGTATTGGGGAGTAAGCCAGTGTGGTGTATGTGGTGTAGTGGTTAAGAGCGGTAGTCTTGTAATCTGGGGAACTAGGTTTGTGTCTCCGCTCCTCCACATGCAGCTGCTGGGTGACCTTGGGCTAGTCACACTTCTCTGAAGTCTCTCAGCCCCACTCACCTCACAGAGTGTTTGTTGTGGGGGAGGAAGGGAAAGGAGAATGTTAGCCGCTTTGAGACTCCTTAAAGGGAGTGAAAGGCGGGATATCAAATCCAAACTCTTCTTCAGGGTGTGGCCATCGCCTACCCCTCCACTTTATGGGTATTCCGTTAAAGGGATCTGGCAGTCGTGGATCCTGTCCAATTCCCTTACTGGTGACTAGGACCATGGCATGACCCCCGGTGACATCAGGGGGAGCTTACAGTTGTATTTGCATCAACAGTCTCCTCCTACTGGTGGTTAACCCTTGTTAGACTCACCCCTTCCTGAGGTGGTGGAGTCATTCTCCAGTGTTGTATCCAATGCCAAAGCCAATACCTCTCACATGCTGTAATCAATAAAGTTGTAGCCTTCTTTTTTAGCCCATTAACCTAATATTCTGTGTCCGTGTGTCTTCTATTATCCTCAAGCGGGTGGTGGGTCCTCGAATTACAAACTGTGTTTCTGTTACAGAACTGAGAGAACGTGCTCACCTGAGGATCTTAGTACCCAGGCAAGTTTGCATTCAGAAATATGATCTTTTATTATTTCACATAATTATGTATTTCTAGATTCAACTGTATTTCATCAATGAAGTACAATATCAGACTTAAATAAGTAAATAAACAAATATTTATTTATTTACCAGGCTTACTAGAACTTTAACAGAGAGCTTTCTAGTGTTCACTTGTTGAGAGAGCACCTGACAGGGTAGAGTGGGTAACCTTCAAGGATTTTGTTTCACACTTGCTTTTAAGGAAATGCTATATTGAGAATATGAGAATTCATTAACAGAAAAGTTAGCCATTTGTTTCCTCTCACAGTTATTTGAATTTAGAAAGGGCACCTGTAAAAATTGACATTTCTCTCCCTTGTTGTTTGTTTCACATATTGAACTCTTGGTGAATATAACTGAGACCAATGACATTAAGGGCTGAGCAGCGACCAGTTTAAAATTACCCAGTTCACAGGTGGTGCTTTATTGACAAGCGGATCACTTAAAGTCATTTAAAGAGCACAAAACTTAGCTGAATTTGGAATGTTTAGAGTGCAGAAAGACTGACTGCAGCCTTTGTATGCCCACCATGGTCTTTTAACAGTCATTGCCATCACTGCTGATTTTACTGTCATTGCCAATTTTATTGCTGATTTTGCCTATTCCGCCATTGTTCTCCATGCCACAGCTTGCCAGTGCTGATTCCAAAACCACATTCCCAGCATGTTCGCACTTCTTTCTCAGTGATGTCTATGTTAGCTTGGTCATGTACATAGAAATGAAGATGGCAGGATTCCCAATGATGTGCTTTACGGGTAGCTGGCCTCAGGCACCAGGCCTGTTGACACACCAACTCTGCATTATAAAGATGTCTGCAAACGTGACATGAAGGCAGGCAACATTAACTCCATCACGTGGGAATCCCTTGCAGATGACCACAGTCTGGGTATGACCAGAGGAGAAATGACTGCTGGGAAAAGCACAAAGAGAAGAAACATTATGGTGCGTCTACACCAGTGAAACCAGACACCTTCATCTGCCTTAGTTGCAGTAAAGCACACCTCTCTCGTATTGGTCTCTACAGCCACAGCAGGCACTGTAACTCTCCAACAGTTTGTTGGCACACTCTGTAACTGATTTTAGCACCAAATCACCTAACCCTTTATGCAAAAAATGTCACTTGACTTTGCTCAGCTCTTTATTTGATCCCAAAGTATTTTTATTTTATTTTGGCATTTACTATCATTTTTTCCCAATTTGCTGTTTAGAAGCAACCTTTAACATATTTCAGATAGAGCTATTTAATATCGTCCATTGTAATTCTCCAGCTTCATCATAATCTATTTTTCTAAGGAGGTCACCTTTAGTACAGGATGAGATTAATGTATTTTATTAACAATCTATCCTTTTTATGAGGTTGTCTAATTTGAAGCCGAGAAAAGACAAATTCAGGTGGCCTTATTTAATCCTTAAGAACCACCTTTTCACAATCCTCTGTGGCATGAAAAACAAAATTGGTTGGTTTTTTAAATTACAAAGTAACATGATCTCCAAAGTGTCCTTTGTTCTGAATATTTTGTCATTTCCATTAGTTATTTTCTGTCAAATACATCTTATCTGCCCTGATATTCTGGTCTGTAGCTGCAGTCAGTGCAATATCTGTTAGTTCATAAAATAACATTTTAAAGAGTTTATGTAAAATTAAAATGTAGTATGTAAGAGACATTTTAGGAAAAGAGGCAATTCAAGATTCCTTAGCTCAAGCTTTCTGTTAATCTTCTCCCTTTGTTTTGTTTATATATAAAATCCCAATGTGATTATATTTGTTGCTTGAAGTGCTATAAAGTGCTTGGATATGAAGGGAAAGGAGTTGGTTTGCCCTTTTGTACACAAATACACCACAATGTTTATTCAATTTCAGTTTAATCTTTTAGTCAGCAATAAGAATATAAAAGACTGATCCATGGGACTTTTGTTTAGACCAAACCCTAAAGTTGTATATATATTTTAATTTAATCTGGCAGAAGGTTTATTTCTGGTCTGCTCTGACAGTGGGGTGATAGGTTTCTATCGCATTGCCTAATTAATACCTTTAATCTTTTTTAATGGTTAAACTGTTTTCCTTTGGTTGCAAGGCAGACTAGAGATAAAGGCACACAAGACTAGAGGTTAATCCCTGCATTTTACTTCTTAATTTCTGCAATAGGGATTCCCTTCCTTCTTTTGCCTGTTTATTTGAGACTTTCTTCAGACGCTGGCAGAAAAAGACAACAGGAAGTTTCTTTAGCCCTATCATTCAAGATTAGGCAAACATTAAAACTAGGGGAGATAGAATATCAAGTTATTAGGGAGCTGAGTGAATGGGCCACATAATTTCCATATCTGTTTAGGGTGGTTGTTTTTAAGATGCAAATGAAATGTTTATTTTGTGAGCTCTACTTTGTGGCGGGGAGCCTTTTGTGTTCATTCTTACAAGGCAATATAAACCGAAAGTATAATAAATCTTTTTTTTTGCGGGGGGGGGGGACTCCCATATATTTACACCACAACATAGTAAATCCAATAATAAGGTACAGGATTAGAAAATAACATTATTTTCAATTGCCTTATTGAGCTCCTAGCAATAGGCCCCAATGTCTGTGGTGAGAGGAGGGGTGTTGCAGGGCAGGGGAAAATGTTGACCAGCCATCTCCCACATCACATATGGAGGGGATGTGGCCATGGGGGTCAGAAGAACATCCCAGATGCAGCAATCTGCCTGAGATATCTCATGGTGACAGGAGGGCTCCAAGTCAAAGCTGAGAGTAAAAGAAGTCTGAAATCTCATAAGACCCAGGATTTTTTGTTCTTACGAAATTTCTAAACAAGACTTGGGAGAAGTTTATATAAGTCCTTGCCCCACATTGCTCAGCCTCATTCACTCAAAGTAATGAGTGAGTATCACTCCTTTGCGAATTGATGCACCCTGGACTCCAAGACCGTTGTCTGTCTCTTGCCCACCCAAATATAACATGCCTTCTCCTAATCCCTCTAAAGAGAATGCTGGCTTTATTATGAGAACAATATAAAACCACAGAAAGAGACTAAGTGGCACTTGCTGGTTATGCTTAGAGATAATATCCATGCAGAGGGTGATTTTAACAGAACAACTTTATTCTCTGAAAGGAGGGGGGGGACACAAAAGAAATTATTTAATCTGTAACAACTCTAAGAAATTTTTCAAGGAGGGATACAGTACTTTAAGGATACTGAAAAATTGCCATTGAAAGAATTTATAGATAAAAAACACCCCACTCTTTCTAGATTTCCCCCTTTTAGAACTGTCAAGCTAAGTGGTAGGCTTGTAAGCTTATGGCAAACAAAGGGAACTAGAAATGTGGGGAAATGATATAAAAATGCAGAACAAAGTTTTAAAGTTGTTTTAAAGTGATTCCTTGGGGGAAATGAAATTGAATATTTGCGGCATGTACTCTTCTGCTGACACCAAACTTGATGGTGTTTTGGTGGAGAGTTATCCCCTCTCGAAATAATACATAGAATAGGCCTGTCCTGACATTAGTGTGGAGCTCCTAAAGCAAATCAGAGCCATAGAAACTGGTATGATAAAGTACATATACAAATACTGAATAATACTACCACGCTTCACATAATATGTATTTTTAGTAGATAAGCAATATCAGAGGCCAATATAACTATTCTTATTATGTAGAATAGACACATAGCTAATCAGCATCTATATGAGAAAATCTCCATTTATTAAAGAAAACCCTCTACTTTCTATGAATAAAAATAAGCTTCTTGGCACTTGAATACGTCCTACTTTTGCACCAGTATTTTAAGAAGTGAACAAGTTATTAACATAATTAGTTGAAGGGAGACCTGCACTCTAATGAGTCTACTAAAATATCAACAAAAATTACCGCTGGAAAAAACGGCATCCTATGAAATAGTTTTAAGTGTGTTTCATGGTGAAAAACAATTTGCCCTACCGTTACTATTACTTCTACTATGCTAAAAAGCAGTGGTGGCGGCAGCTGAGAATATTATCATGTTATATGTGGGGAACTAAGCAGGAGAGAGGGATTGGCCAAAGCCCACAAAATCACTGTCAACCAGCAGGGGTGATTTCCTCTCCTGGATAAGCAGAACGATGCTGGAATAGGCAGTGAGGAATTCCCTTGCCTCCACAATGATGCCCCCTGCCGCAGATTTGGGCAACCCACCCACCCCTACCCCTCCGCACCCCCACTGCTGTGTTCACACTGCTATCAGCCCTGTCACTGCAACTGTACCCTCACCTGCAGGTATGCCTGCACTGCCCCCACAACATAGTGGGGAGGGGGATGAGGGAAAGAAGGCAGCACAGGAGAAGCCTCAGAGGGGTTGGCAGGAGCACAATGGCCTAGACAGGAGGAAAGCAGGGTGGGGGTTGAATCTGCTGCCTGAAGCAAATAGCTTTACCTTACCTAATGTATCCCTTCATGGATCACTGCCTTGTCATGGCAAAGGGGCTTGAATAACTCTGAGAAGCTATGAGCTATGCCGTGCAGGGCCACCCAAGATGGTCAGGCCATAGCCAAGAGTTTAGACTAAATGTGATCCACCTGGAGAAGGAACTGGCAAACCACTCCAGTATTTTGCCAAGAAAACTCCATGGACATAAAAAAGGAGAAGCTTTGAGAAGAAAGTGAGAGTTTCCAAGAACACGACTAAGACGACTAAACAACAACAAACCTTTTTTTTAATTTTTAATTTTTTTAAAGTTTTTTTTGTTAAAATAGTTCATCATTAATACACATATATTACAGATATACAAACATACAAACATACATTTCATACAATCCTTAAAAGTGTTCAAACATACACTCAATCCCACAAATAATTCCTTTTCCCATCACCATCCACCACCCCTCACCCCACCTTTGTGTTAGACTTCCAATCTACTCAATTGCAATTTCTTTCCACTTCTATTACTTTCTTTCACACACCTTTAGCATAATTTCATACTTATTTTTCTATTACACATTGTTATCCATCTAATTTAGTATTTCGGTATTTGAAACGGAACTTGTTTATTCTAATAGGAGTTCTGATTTTTCGATATGATTTTGCAAGTATCTTTTAAACACCTTCCAGCCCCTATCTATCTTCTCTTTTGAGATCCTTCCAATTTCTCCCATTATTTTGGATATATTGTAGTACTCCAATAATTTGGCAAGCCACTCTATTTTTGTTGGAACAATACCACTTTTCCAGTTTTTCACAATCAATAGCCTTGCGGCTACTGTTGCGTGTAAATATAAGGTCTTGTCTTCTTCCTTTAGGCTTCCTGGTACTTCTTCCTTTAGGCTTCCAGGAAGCCAGGATACCAGTAAACAACAACAAACCTAATGTATGGGCTGCCCCTGACATAACTGAGCAGCTGAACAGCATTGTCCAGGGAAGTCTTCCCCCTGAAATTATTGATTTCTCACATTTATATCCCATCTTTCTTCCCTCAAAACCTTTGGCAATGTACAAGGGACATAGTTTTAGCATGCTCTATGTGCTGTGGGTTCGGGATGCAGGTGGCGCTGTGGGTTAAAGCCTCTTCGCCTAGGGCTTGCCGATCGAAAGGTCGGCGGTTCGAATCCCTGTGGCGGGGTACGCTCCCGCTGCTCGGTCCCAGCGCCTGCCAACCTAGCAGTTCGAAAGCACCTCCGGGTGCAAGTAGATAAATAGGGACCGCTTACCAGCGGGAAGGTAAACGGCGTTTCCGTGTGCGGCTCTGGCTCGCCAGAGCAGCGATGTCACGCTGGCCACGTGACCCGGAAGTGTCTCCGGACAGCGCTGGCCCCTGGCCTCTTAAGTGAGATGGGCGCACAACCCCAGAGTCTGTCAAGACTGGCCCGTACGGGCAGGGGTACCTTTACCTTTACCTTTATGTGCTGTGGGTTAAACCACAGAGCCTAGGACTTGCTGATCAGAAGGTCAGCGGTTTGAATCCCCTGCGATGGGGTGAGCTCCCATTGCTCGGTCCCTGCTCCTGCCCACCTAGCAGTTTGAAAGCACGTCAAAGTGCAAGTAGATAAATAGGTACCACTCCAGCGGGAAGGTAAACGGCGTTTCCGTGCACTGCTCTGGTTCACCAGAAGCGGCTTAGTCATGCTGGCCACATGACTCGGCCAATAAAGTGAGATGAGCATTGCAACCCCAGAGTCGGTCACGACTGAACCTAATGGTCAGGGGTCCCTTTACCTTTTATGTATCACAGACTGTTATATATTCAGTGGTCTATGTTTGCCTGAGCTCTGGTCTAAGGATTGTGAGCTCTTGTGTTCTCATTTGATTCATGATATCCGGTCACATAACTTTTCAGGATTTGGGCCCCTGCCATTGGCCCTTAAACTCTGAGTCATGATTCGCAGCTTGGAAGTTTAGACAACCAATCACGTTGGGAGTGGGAGTGGCCAAGGCCTTCAGAAATGTATATAAGCAGTTGCTTTGCCCCTGTTGTCCAGTTCTATTAGTTCAATAAAGGTTCTTGCTGTTATCACTGTGTCTTGCCCACCTACACTTCATAGATCATAGCCTTTACCTGATTACAACTATAGCTGACAGTGCTGATAATCTGATAATCTGTTCTGCATATGTGGCAGACAACAAGGGCTGGATCTCTAGGCCCAGAATTGTTTGTGACACTTTCTGCAGCACTCTGATATTAGACCCAGGAATTCCATGGCATGTGGGATTCAAACTCCAGCTGCTTTCATCCCAATACAACTTGCTATTCAGTGGCCTATGCTGTCTCAGTGCAAGGACTGGCTTGTGGTTATGCTGTGTATAACCTATCAGGAGTCTTATAAGGTAAAAGTAAAAATGAACTTTTGGGTCCTTCAGTAGCCAAAAGGCACTGTCTGTGCACAAGAATGGGATATCAACAGGCTTAAGCCACCCCCAATGCTCACAGAATTCAGAAAAAGGGGATGATCACTCCTAACATATTGATGCAGACTGAGACCAATGAGAACCGAGCATGCTCAGTGGGCATGCAATACTGACTGACTGTTTGGAATGGGGGTGTGTGGAAGTAGAAAGGGTGAACAGACAATTGTCCAGGAAAAGGTCATAGCATGGTTGGCATCCTGAACAGAAAAACACGACAATATTTTGCTGCTGTTCTCCCTTGTTTTGAATGATTCCCAACTGCATCTGTTTTTGTTACTTGACTATATAAGGAAACATCGCTTCTCTGGCCAATGCTGAAGCTATCCTTAGTAGGTTTTTACTAGGAGTTGAGATCCTCATTCTTCTTGTCACCACAAAGCCACAATGAGATTTCTTATTTCAAATAGTTGTGAGATAAGTGAAGCCCACAAAATTAGCTGAGATGAATCACTCCTCACCCTTTCAGCACGCCATTCATGTACGAAGGACTCTGGGAGAAATTAGTGAATTAAAAACAAACATGTTGATGTGATTAATGAGGCATGAAGAGCAGAAAGGACCACAACTATGAGAAGCAAATTGATTGTATTGATTTGATAGACATAAACAATAAATATCTCAACAAAACAAAAGTTGAGTAGGAAGCAGCCACTTCCAATAGCACTATCACCCCTTATCTACTTTATACAGATAAATACATTCATACATACGTAGAAGATAAGCATATTTTTATTCAATAGTACTTGAATTATATTTTACTGTTCTGTAAAGAGCCAGTTTGGTGTAACAGTTAGAGCAGAGCTTTCCAAACTTTGTGTCATGACACGTTAGTGTGTTGGTTGCAGTGTGTAGGTGTGTCACACAAACACTCCCTGCTCTCCTCCCGTGGTTGGAAAGGGGTTAGTTTAACCTTCAGTTTGCTAGTAGAACTGAATTATTGTGCCACGAAATGATGCATGTCTAAAAAGTGTGTTGCCAACATGAAAAGTTTGGAAAGCTCTGAGTTAGAGTGTTGGAGTGGGAGACCAGGGTTCAAATCCCCACTCAGCCAAGAAGCTCACTGGGTGTCTTTGGGCCAATCACTGTCTTTTAGCCTAGCCCACCTCACAGGGTTCTTATGAGAATAAAATAATGAAGGGAGAACCATGTACTCCACCTTACAATCTTTGGAGGAAAAGGTGTTATATAAGTGTAATAAAGAAAATAAAAAGAAAGTGTTTGGATGAAAGATAGCCACTGCCTTTAAAGACAGAGAAGGTGAAGGGAATTAAGACCACTTTATTTGATGCTTTGTTCTTGTTGTTTTTTAAAAACTTTGGAAACAAATATGAATGCAGCAAGACTTTCAATATCATTCAACCTCATTTAGATATGTGCTTTCCCCAGAAACTTGTTTTAGAAGACACTGGTGGGTTGTGGGCTACAAGATGGGGAGCCAGGCTCAGGGACTGAGGGATATCTATTTGCATCTTGCCGGACAGATACTATCTTGTTCTAGGCTGGGCCCCATAGGTGGTACTGCTGAAGCTCAGCAAGAGTCCAGGGTGTTCAGAAGCACCACAATCTGCTCACTGTGGAGCTGGGTGCTATCAGGCTGGATACAAGGCACCAAAAAACAAGAATATTGCAACAATGGAATATCTGAAGACAATCTAGGGTTTAAGTAGCCCTGTTGCCAGGTTGGTGTTTCCAGCTCTGCCCTCTCTGAAGAAATTGCTGGTGTTTAAAGAGGGAATGACCCTATTACACAGGCAACGACTGTGGTGGGTACAGGGAATCCCCTGCTGCTCCTGGAGGTGGTGGCACAGAAGTGCCCTGTTTCAGTGCAGTAAGTTCTGAGAAGTCCTCAGATTCAAAGGAGGGAGACAGAGTACAGGCAAGTGACCAGACCATGTAACCAATGACCAGGTATGAGCTGGGCCTCAAGGCAAGGCTGCATGGCAATCAGGCAGACCAGTTCTCAGTGGGGTGTTCATCTTGACCAGTCAGAATCTGCTACTTGGGAAGCAAATCCTAAACTGGGGTTGAGCACCTAGTCGACAGCTCTGTGCAGGATGGTTTAAACACATCTATCACCACCAGCATTGTCCCAGATCTACACTAATATGCCAGTATTTTATACGTGCTCCTTTCACTGTTGTCATATTTGAATTGCTCATCCTTCCCCGCCTCAGATATTCCATATGTTGATAGTAGGCATAGTTCTCTGGACTATAGAAGATAGCAGACATCATCAGGGATAATGACGTCAATGGCAGAGGCAATATGCAAAAAATAGTATGTGATACAAAGGAATACCAGTGAGCCATCACAATTTATGTAATACTATTTGATCATTTTGTTTGTTTGCTTCCAGAGTTTTTAAACTTGGAGCAGCCCTCTGCAAAATTCTAAGACAATTCTGTGGTTTGCATGAGGCTTGTGCCCTGTGGGTAGGAAAGGTTGCTAAGGAGAAACATTTTATTTGTATGCAGCTGAGCAGTGGCTGCATGTGCAGTTTTAAGCTAATGAATAACTTGTTAAGCACACCTGTCCAAGTGGACCTGCTCCCACTGGGAAGTCTGCTTCCATTCTATAATTCATCTCCTTATCCAAGGGAAGTTGGAGTAAGGCTATCATTCCAGGCTCTGAAAACTAACAGCTTGAACTATAATGGACGAGCTAATGGAGCTAAATCAACTATCAAGTACACTCTGCAGTCCAGTCAATAAACATTTACTTCTGAGAACCAGTGGCAAAAGCAGAGCAGATAATTATCCCAATTATAGTACAAACAGGAAGAAGGGTCCTCTCTCCATCTAAGTTTCATAGATGAGAAATAGTTGCTGTTATTATAGCATTCAAGTAGCCCAGAAACTTGGTGGTACTTCTGGTGAGATGACTGACCAGGAAAATGCCACGGTCTGTAAGAAATTCAAAACAAGGCTAGCGCTGCTATTGTTTTTATATTGCCATCACCTTGCTAGCAACGGAGTGAAATTTGGTAAGCCACGTCTTCACCCATCCCTGAGATAAATAGCTATTAAGTGGTTAATACTGCCACACTGAACCTATTTATTAACTATGCACACTTCGCCAACAATACTGTTCCCAATAGCACAGGCAAGTAATGATGAATTCACATAATTTGTGAGGCAGCCCATGTGGGACTCCATTGCTCTCCCAGCTTACCAACACAGCCGGTTGCTAGTGTTTGCTGAGAGGGAGAGGGGAGAGCTATAGGGAGCTTGGCGTAGGGTGTCGTGTGATGGTGGGGGCATGGCATTGGTTCCATACTGCCATGGACCACACCAAGCCAAGCTCCTCACAGAGCCATTCTGAGTAGCTCTGTTGCCTTAGTTTTCACAAAAGGTAAAGCACAAGATCAATTTTCTTTCTGAGAAAGCTGATTGAGGAAATGCCCAGAGCTCAAGAGGGGAGGGGTGGGATCTTTTATTTTGATGGACAACTATAGCTTTTAATCGCAGTGAATGCTTTTCCTCATGCGCTTTAATCACAGTGATTTGTGGGAGGAATGCTGAATTAAAAAAAAAGAGTTGTTCTTCACATGGGTTGTCATTCTCCCAAGTTTTGGCTGTGAAAGCAGGTCACAAGCAATGGTGTTAGATTATTGGGGTGGTCGGCTTCTTTTCCAGTCGTGCTTTTTTTTTTTTTAACAATTAAGATTTATTATGCTCTCTCCCTTTTCTTCATGGAGTGTACTTCCAAGAACGGGGAGGCTGGCAAGAAATAATTGCGACTTTCCCAGTTTTTTTAATAGGGAAAGTAAAATCACCTAGTGCAATAGTCCCTGGAGCTATTTCTCTGAACATTGCTGATTTCTTACTCTGGGGCACCAACAACAGCTTCCCCCCACAACACAAAGAATAGCTTTTTTAGGGGTGGATTTTTATCAGGGGTAGCAAAGTGTTAAAAAACAATAACAACCTTTACATCCATTGCTGTGGTCCTGACCTTTATCCCCCATCTAGTTACTGTTTAAAGTAGTACAATTCAGTATGGGAAGCAAAAGTACTTGTTTAGTGTAACATGTAGTTGGGCCCTATGAGTTAATCATATAAAGATATGCATAGTCTCCAACATTTCTCTGATGAAAATAGGGACATCCCATTCCATAATGATAATTTTATACCCCACACATCTAATTGGGTTGCCCTAGCACTCTGGGCAGCGTCCAACATATATAAAAACATAATAAAACATTAAAATTAAAAAAACCTTCTCTATACAGGATTGCCTTCAGACAGCTCAGGGGTTGATAAGTTCAAACCCTCCAACATTTCTCCAATGAAAATAGGGACATCCTAAGGAAAAGCAGGACATTCCAGGATCAAATCAGAAACCGAGACAACTTCTCTAAATCAGGGATGTCTCTGGAATATGCAAGAAGCTTGCTTACAGCTTAGAAATGACAGAATGAAGACCTGATACCCAAACTGAGTACCACCCATTTCAGTCTGATCAAAGACTGACCTGAATCCTGACAATGTCTAGGTAAGAGTTTTATCTGTAAATCAGAGCTGCCTATGTACATTTGCCCCCCAGAAACTTCTCTGAGAAAGCCAAATCAGGTGTGCATATGTTTGCTAAAAACACGCTCGGTGACTTTCATATAATATGGGGTTGGGGGGTCTGCTTTTGAAGAGTGCCCAACAGATAGGAACAAAATATGTAACCCACCTTATCTCCTTCCTCTCTATTTCATTCCTTTTCCCCTTCCCAGCCTGGTTCTGGTACCAGACATGAGCTGGCTGCTGCTGGTTGGTTGTCTTCAAGTGGTAAAGTGCAAGAAGGCAAGGCAGGGATCCCCTGCACACTCCATTACTGAAAAAAGTAGACCCCCACCCACGCACCAACTTTCACTTTATATCCAAACCAGTGAACCTTGAATTAAAATTTATAAAGTGATGAAATGGTTTTGGATCTCAGGACCATGGGAGGATGCTAATGGTTGGCTTTGCATGCTGAATTTGATAAGGCCTTTCATGCTACCACCGGTATTCTTTTTTGTGGAATTTATAGATCGACTGTAGCAAATTTATTAAGGAATGTGTAATTCTTTTCCTTAGTCAACTCAGAAAGGAATTATATTTGCTCTACACCTTGTTCGTTAATTCATTTCAAAAGGTAAGGAACATATTTCTGCTTAAGACTTTAAACTAGTAGGCTAGCAGATAATTAAAAACTGTCTCTATAATGACTAATGTTAAATTGGTCTGTTTTATAACTTTCCCTTTCTCACCCATCCTTTTCGCTGCTAATATTGAAGGAATCCCTTCTGGAATAACATCATGGAGCTTGATTTGCTGAAAAGAACAGTCCCACATATTGTTCTTTATATGGAATATGAGTTAAATTTCACTGTTTTAAAGTAAAAAAACCCAAACTAAATACCCTACAGGATTCAATCCTGTGAAGTTTGGGGAGCCTCATGGCTGAATGGAACCCTGTCTTACACCCACACCCACCCACACACCCACACCAATATTAGCAGATACCCATGCAAGCAGCATGATGGATATCCCTTGTAATGTCCAAGACTATGGCTTCGTAATGGAGCACACAGTATAGGTCTCCAACATCTTCTAGAAAAGACTTACATATCCATCAAATGTACATAAAATTAGTTTTTTGAAATCAAACCTGTATTCCTACCCATATCACACTGCAGAATGAAATATTTAAAGCTTGGCATATATTATTGCAGAGACATTTTTCTAAACTCAAGTTCCACAGGTCTAAAATAAAATATATCATCCTTTCCAACAAATGTTTTTCAAAGCATGAAAAAAACCCTCTTGATTTTTTAAAAAAGAACTTTCGATCATTTTTGTGCCATCCCTTTTACTTTTAGTGCATCTCTGTTATAAATTAACACATTATAAAGAGCTGTCATAACAATTTCTCAGCGATTTAACTCAAGTGACCTCCTGTAGATCAGATTGTAGGCAAAAAAATAGCTTCATAGACCTCATGCAGTTTCTGTTGATATCCCTTAAAAATAATTCTGTTGATATCTCTTTAAATGCAGCAAATGCACTCTTCCCTCTCTCAGCAAACCTGTTCTGTCTAAGGCATTATTGCCATCCACCCAAGTTCCATTCAACTTTATGGCAATTCCACCTCCTAGCTCATGGACAAGGAATCTGGCTGTTGACTATGCTGGCTGGGGCTGGCAGGAACTGAAGCTCAGCAACATCTAGAAAACCACCAGATTTCCTCTCCTAGCCTTTCTTGTTTGGTGCAGGCAACATATTAGTGGACAGTTGAGAAACCATGGAGAAGGGATGGGTTATCCTCACAAGTACTGATCTTACATACACCTCCTGTGTGTGTGTGTGCGCGCGCACACGCATGTGTGTAGTTTATACATGACTAGGCTTAGTGTATGAAGTTAGGTATATTTCAGAGACTGGAACAGGGCACATTATGTTACTAATTCACATCACAAGCTCACTGTCCACAGATATGTCATATGCACAGAGTGAATGTTCTTGCCTTTTCTATCCATTTATACTGACATTGGGCTAGATTAGGCATGATATGATCTGGAGAGCTGTTTGAATTTATACACCAGTTTAAAGTCATTGAGACCTGCAAGTTATATGCATGAAGTGGGAATCAATGGCAGAGCCTTTTTAGGTGTGGCACTCAAGTTCAGCAACAAACTCACAAGGGAGCTCTGTGCAGCTGCCCAATGACTTGGTTTTTGATTAGCAGTGAAAATAGTTTTATTTCAGTGAGCTTTTGTAGATTATCATCTCTGGGCTGTCTTTTATGCTGCTTCCACTTTTTTTAAGACTTGCTGTGTGGTTTTCAGTATATTTGTTCTTCATTATGCTTTGCTGCTTTAACGTTGAGCATATTTATTTATTTATTTATTTAATTCCCCTCCCCTAAAATTATTATGCCACTAGACTGTAAAAAAACAAACAAACAAAAAACAGCCACCCTCAAAATGGTTTATGAAAAGCATACACCAGCTTGTGCATTTGTTAGAAAGCTGGGAATAAAATAAAAAAATTCAATATAATATGTGAGATAAGCGCTGAGCAGGTAAGTTGCAAAATATGGAAAACATAACGAGTATTGCAGATCTGGAATAGAGTTTAAAATTCCAACATATGGGATTGGAAACCAAACTAGGTTACTTTTTAGAAAACTGCACCCCCTCAGACTACACAGAGGGCTGAATGGACTTTTTTAGGGAGTTGCAAATGACAGCAGGAGGGAAAAGGAGATGGTTGATATTCTTCCCATTAACTTTTTAAAAATCTTAGTATCCAAGCCAATGAATTTTGATTTCTTTTTATAAGGTACACATATCTCCTAGATTTACCTGTTTCTGTTTATCTATTTCTCTACAGATAAAAGGAGAATAGGCACAGAACCATTTTGTTGGAAAATCACCAGAATGTGCTGAGCGTTCTCAAGGATATGGTATGTAAACAATGCGTCACTATTTGTTGAATTTAGGATTAGGATGGAAGTTTTTATTTGCAGACTTTTGTTTTCAAATTTTAGGGGACAGGGGCAAAAAGGGAGAGAAGTTTGGGGGGAGGTGTTAGAAACAGGTTTAGAGAGCTTAAAATTTGGTGCAACAGCCATGATAATTCCTCCTCCACCCCATTACATTATTTTGAACTTATTTAAAATTGGCTCTCTACTGGTGTGGTCACATAGTATCACAGAATTGTAGAGATCTTGCACAATCTGGGTATGGCACCGAGTTTGTTTTGCTGACACTCTTACTTTCAACTCACTGTGGGGTGAGCTGAACAAATCTCTTTCTGCATCAGCTGCCTATTTTCTAAAAGGGTAAATCTGTTTGCTGCAGACTAATTTAAAAGTTAGTAGACTGCTTTTCCTGGGCTGTATTTTGTGCTGTTCTTGCAGAGACATGAGGGATGAATTTGTCCTTTTCAAAATGACTGCTGCAGATTCTCCTAGTGTTTTGCAGAGTAGAGGCTGCTTCCTCCAAGATATCTTTCTGGCTTTGTAAAGGGATGTCCTCTATTAGCTGCATTCATGCACAAAGCCCTTTGTCTAGAATTCCAAGCACCAGTCTTTCAGATGTACTTTTTGTCCGTAAAATCGCAATATTTTTAGCCTGTTCTGTCAAAGACAGTGGCCCCACCTAGGGGACAGGATTCTAGCCCAAGTCAGGTGTGTGTGTGTGTGTGTGTGTGTGTGTGTGTACCTGGTAGGCACAGCAACCAGCCACACTTGGCCACATACCACTAATACCAATTCAAAATCCAGGAAGCAAAGGTCAAGTCAAGCAAAGGTAAGATTCCAGCCAGTCAACCTCAGACAAAGGAAAGTTTAGGTCCAGATAAGTGAGAAAGAGTACATGTGTTTGAGGGATGGAGGAAGAGATAGTATGGATATACAGTATTGTTGTACCAGAAGCAAAATATTTTTTAAAAAATGCTGTTTGCAGCTGAAAAATAATTGCTGCTCTTGAATTTGCTTCTGAAGCAAACAGCATCATGCCCCTTCATGCTGGGGATGATCTTGATAATACGATCTCCAATCAATTGATTGGTGACAAATTATTACTATTATTATTTGTTATTTATTAAGTTTCTATATTGCCCTTCATCTGAGGATCATAACTAACTATGGCCCCCACAAACAGTTTATTAACAATCCCTCCTCCATGTTTCAGATGCAATTAGGAGATTCAGTGGGAGCTCCACTGCAAAGAAAAGAACTGTATTTTATGTGCAGTATTTTTGGATATCATCCCTCGTAACAGTTTGGGGTTTTAGTGGGAGTTATTGAACAGGAAATTCACAGAATAACTTTCGATGCACACATATTTCAATAGTACATGTATAAACCTCTGGATCACAGCCAGTGCTAAAGTGCTTGGGAATTTCAAAAGCTAGCCAGCAACAGACTTATCTTCTCCTAGTAAATGCCCATGTTTAACTAAATACTTATCTGCTGTGTTTATTGAATTTGAATATACACATGAAAATATGAAGGGATGCTGAAGAAAAGGGAGATTAAAATGGTTTCAATTTAATAACTTTGAAACGGATAGGCATTTGTGTGGCAAAGGCACTAGCAAAATAAATAAACATCAATGCCGCAGTCTTTAGATCAGGAAGGAAGGAAGACTGGTCTTTGAAGGGAAGAGGAGTTTTGGGAAAGGAATGTAGCTCAGTGATAGAGTCATTGTTTTGCATCAGAATGTCCCAGGTTCCATCCCTGCCATCTTGAGGTAGATCTAGGAGACAACCCTATTGGAAAGAGGCTCTGTTAGCCAGTATAGACAATACTTGATGAATGGCAGGGGCGTAGAAAGGGGTGGGGTGGGGGTGCAGTCTGCCCCGGGTGTCATCCCTGAGGGAGTGACAAAATGGCACTCCACAGGGGGAGGCACTTACCGTGGGGCCTGGCCTGCAGCACACCCAAGCCACGCATCTCTCCTGGGAGTGATGTGGTGGCTCGGGGCCCCGCACTGCCCGAAATGGCAGTGTGGGGCTTGCGTCCACCAGGCTGACTCTGTGGGCAGCTTGCTGCACTGCCCCCCTGGGCAGATCACCATGCTGCTTCCCTGGGCGGATTGTCGCGGTGCCTGCATGCGCAGATCGGCCCACCCCCGTGGGCGACTCGCCCTGTCCCCACCACTCTGGGTGCCCAAGCAGCTAGCTACACCCCTGATGTAAGGTCTAGCTATCAGGAGTTCAGCCTACACTCCAGTAGGACCCTGTAGAGACACATGCTCAACTGGCATGTTCTCTCCCTCCTGGTCGATCATTCGGGAGCTTTATAAGCTTTCTTCAGCCCGAACATCACAGCTACCGATGCCAACCGACACCGGCACACTTAGGGATCCGCAGAGTTTGCGCAGTTGCATAACAGACTTCAGCAACTCAGCATTTTGGCTAATCTACTTTATTTACATATAAACATACATGGAGCACTGCAACATGTCTCCCTCTCTCTCTCTAGCATCAGACAGCAAAGAGAAAAAGAACAAAGAACAATACTCCCACTTCACGGAACACATTTACACAAACATCCTGTCTCCGTCACTTCCCACTCTGTGGAGTCAAAACATGCACCATCATGTGATAGACAAAAATCTCATGACTGCAACCATGGAGCAGGAATTCTAACGCTAGCTCCATATAGGGCAGCCTCAAGTGCTTTTAAGTACCCCGGCACCTCGGGTTACATACGCTTCAGGTTACATATGCTTCAGGTTACATACGCTTCAGGTTATAGACTCTGCTAACCCAGAAATAGTACCTCGGGTTAAGAACTTTGCCTCAGGATGAGAACAGAAATCGTGCTCCAGTGGTGCGGCAGCAGCGGGAGGCCCCATTAGCTAAAGTGGTGCTTCATGTTAAGAACAGTTTCAGGTTAAGAACGGACCTCCAGAACGAATTAAGTACTTAACCCGAGGTACCACTGTACAGTAGAGCTTAGTATTCTTTCTACTCCTTCAAAGACATAGATATTGTAGAGGATGCTGTGCTCTCAATCAGTGTTTCAGGGACTATGATATTTTAACAGGGAGCCTCTTGGAATGCTATTTGCTACATACCCCATGACCCTCTCCTGTACACACTTACCGAAGAAGCCTCATTGAATGTAATGGGACTTACTTCTGTGTAGACTTGCCTAGGATTGCAGCACTAATAGATCCAAGAGTAATTTTTCAACACATTTATAAAGAAAATTATATTGGTTAAAGGCAAATAAGTGGGTTTGATGAATATACTTCCCCCTGGGGCAAGACTTTTTGCAAATATAATTTAATGTGTTTGTTTTCAATCCTGTAATTGGTGTGGTTGGGGAGCCAAATGCATCTCACCTATACTATGCATTCTGCAAGAAATGTTTGTACAAAAATAGTTCTCAGGCACAGAAATGGTGAAAGATTTGCTTTAAATAACATGTTAAATATAGAATACATATATTAACTATTTATCTGTTGGTGGGAACTAGACCATTATAATATACTACCCATGGAATGCAGCCGCTCTGTTTTATCTTGTCCAAGATGTTATTTTGAAAAGACTACACAGCATCTTTAAAGCTTGCAGTCTTGCATCATTTGCACGTTAGTATGTTTTGAATCCTCGATCCACCTAAATCATGTAATAGGAAAACTCTCTTTCAAATAGAAATATGCTCAAGAAAAAAGAAAAAAAAATCAGATTTATGTGATGGTTTCCATAAAGCTGTGTATAATTATTTACAAAACACTGGATTAATAAGCATCTATTTTCATGTCATCACTGGGAAGAGATTCAAACTTACTCAGATATCATGCCATTCTGTTTTATGAAACTTTATCTTGGTATATATATATATATATAAAATAGAGCTTGTCATACTTATCTGTAAAATGTGAAGTGATTTCTGTTCATCTCTATGCACCTCATGCCTAGCTTTTCCTATCCTGCTTTCTACACTCTGGCAAACACATTAACAATAGAGACTGGGGTAAGATATGAATATATAGATAAAGGTAAAGGTACCCCTGCCCGTACGGGCCAGTCTTGACAGACTCTGGGGTTGTGCGCCCATCTCACTTAAGAGGCCAGGGGCCAGCGCTGTCCGGAGACACTTCCGGGTCACGTGGCCAGTGTGACAATCGCTGCTCTGGCCAGAGCCAGAGCCAGAGCCAGAGCCAGAGCCGCACACGGAAACGCCGTTTACCTTCCCGCTGGTAAGCGGTCCCTATTTATCTACTTGCACCCGGAGGTGCTTTTGAACTGCTAGGTTGGCAGGCGCTGGGACCGAGCAGCGGGAGCGCACCCCGCCGCAGGGATTCGAACCGCCGACCTTTCGATCGGCAAGCCCTAGGCGCTGAGGCTTTAACCCACAGCGCCACCTGCGTCCCTAATATATAGATACCTTGTACATAAAATATATGCTCCATCCGTAGATATAGGATAAGGCTGTACAAAACTCCCAAACCATTGTGCTTTGTAGATTATTTGGAGTACAAAACTTTCCCCCTTCCAAACACCACCACTCACTCATGTTTTATTGCAATTTTTACCCCCCCAAAAATTTTTTTTGGGAAACAATACTAACAGATTTAGCCTATCAGCCTTCTAAGATTAACTGTTTCCATAATCATATTGTGCCAATGCTGTCAGGGATGGGTGTCTCCAAAGTTATTCTGAAGTCATTTAGACTATTAAAGGATTAATAATCTGGCCTTGCAAACCCTAAATGATTTGAGAAGTTATTACTTTTATCTGGAGTCCCACAGGCTTCACCTGAAACAATTAGACGAACAGGACTGGTCAGGGCCTGAGCTTCTGTTGTGGAATTTAAATAGAACCTCTTCATCCTATTCGAGGTTAAAGCATGTTTCAGTACACTCTTCTTTTTTTCACAAGAAGCTAAAATGTGCTTGTCCCAACCATTATGTAAACGGACACAGTTATAGCTGCGTCTGTAAAACAAACACTCCATCCTTTTCAAATAAGGACCATCATGGGCAACCCTGTTTGTCTGGCTCTTATTGGGAAACAGGATGCCAAAGTCAAGGAGAAAATCCCTTCTTTAAACACAGAATGCGACCATCTTCTGAAAAGAACGCAACTTTTATTTTATTTTTTAATGAGCCGTGCACAATTAGATAAATCCTCCCAAATGTAGATCGTATAACTGGATAAAGATGAAATCTGCTGAAATCATCTTATGTAAACTGCATAATGGCACTTCAAATGGCCCCTTTCTGTCACCCACCATAAGCATCACACACACACACACACACACCCATTCCCGCTGCAGTCAGGTGAACTGTCAAAGAGCTATTATGGTTGGCTGCCTAGAATTCTGTGGAAAGACAAATCTGTACAATTTTCTCCTTGGACAATAAATGGTTCTTTTTGTGCTTTTAGGTTTCCCTAAACAATTTTGCTGTATAGATAATGTGTGTCTTCTTTTTTTCTTCTTTTTTGCATGATCATGATAGATAGATAGATGATAGATAGATAGATGATAGATAGATAGATAGATGACAGTGAAGGGATATCGTTTGGGCTGAAACCTGTACCATGAATGGATGGATACATGTTAGCATTACCATATATGGGTAAGCTTTTATTTTGTATTTTTTTCCTGCTGTAGCTCATCACGTATGGTTCAGACACATCTGAGCAGAATGTTGCATTTTGGTATACGTTTAACCGCTATTGATAGAACTAGGAAATGGAGGAACCAAACACACATACAACTGCGGGATCACTCGATTTACAATTCAATGCTGGGACCTGACAAACATTACATACGCTTAGCCTTCCATGCCTGTTTAAAATACTGCATGCTCAGAAACGAACAGATTATTGTAATGTGTAACAGTGCATCTTCTGATAAAGCCTGACCTCATAAATAAAGAGATGAATAAAGGTGGCATTTCTGAAAGTGTTTTCTTTAGAGACAAGGCTTTTGTACATTCTAGGGGAAAGCTATATGTTAGGGTTTTTTATTTTTATTTATTTAATATACTTAAATAAAGCCTGGACTTAATAAACTGGACTGTTTATTTTTTAAAAAAACCAGCAAAACAAAAATAAGCTGAACAAATATTTGTAGAATAGCCTTTCAAAAAATAATTGTTTTTCCTTGTTTTTGTATACTGCTTATTTATTCTAAGAATTTGCTTCAGCTGATAAGCAGCAGAAGTCAGATTTCAGGCGCTCAAATTGTGGCAGTTCAATAATTGCCTACTCTGGTGTAATCCTATTTTTTCCAGTGGCCTTGACTAGTGTGAATGGTCATGGAATAATTCCCAAAATTTTCTTTCAGATGTCACAAAATTGCATGAGGGTAGACATCAGATGCCATTACAAAAGAAGCAGATGCAACGCAGGCAAATGGCGATTTTAAAATCCTGTACCATCAAAAACCATCTTGTTTACAAAATCATAGATTGGAAAATCCCATTCTTTCTCTCTCTCTCTCTTTCTCTCTCTCTCTCTCTCTCTCTCTCTCTCTCACACACACACACACACACACACACAAAGTTATTCGCAGCACTTGATGGAACTTTTATGTTTTCCTTTATTTTGTTTTTTTAATTCCTTGGAAGTATTGTAGATTAACAGTTGTATTTTACATTTTAAAAATAATAATTTGTGGGTAAACGTTTTAAATGTGCTATGAATACCATTTTACATGCTGGTGCACATGTGGGTCCTTTTGTAGATGCACTTAGCAAAGTGGTTTGCCTGCATATGCATCTTGCGAAAACCCCACTGCCCCAATCTGGCAGAGGCATTCTGAGAACAGATATGGGATTCTGTACGTGGATTGGTCCTCGGGATCAGTTCCATGCGCGCGCACACAGAAGTACTGTGTAGTAAAAATAAACAAATCCTTGCATTGAGATCTTGGGCGGTGCACAGACAGCGCTCCTACATTGCGCATGCACCATTAAACATATGTTTAGCATTTCCCGCTTTGAAAGCCTAGAAGAAGCACGGGAGAGGGAACCTCAAAAAAGGTTGTCAGGTCTGCCGCAGCTGATAGGGCCAACCGTGCACTTGGCCAGAGGACACCCGCTTGCATCAGCTTGTTCACTGTGAGCTTCTGTGTACAAAACCAGAACTAGCCCATCATGTGCATTGCACAGTAGGAGACATGGACTGCAATGCAGTAAATACAATCTCTGCATGGAAATTCATCCCCCCCCCAAAAAAAAGCTTAACACCTTTTTGTGCCCTGCAACCCTAATATACATCCACATGCATGAGAACAAGCTTGCGCCCTAAATGCTCAGCATCAGCGCTTTGAATAACACATTTGAAACCTTGAGCTGCTCCAAATGTTCTCTGGATTGTGGCCAGGGTCTGTGCCCCAAATAATTTACATGTAGGTGGTGCTTTTTTTCTGGGGGTGCGCATACCCCTAAACATCTTGTGAATCTAAATTTGGCCTCATTGAGGGGCAGTATTTCAATATGAGTAGGAAAATGAGAGTACCCCTCAACATTTCTTTTTTTAGAAAAAAAAGCACTGCATGTAGGATGGGAAGCTGTCATCAAATGCACCGTTATATTCACCAAGAATCAGTGCTAAGCCTGGTACAGATGGTTCTTCCTTCTGTCCCGCAGAGTTAGTTAATATATATTACTATAGAGTTGTCTTTTGGAATAGGTTCACAGAGCCTTTCTTCCCCTTGTTGAGCCACGTAGCGCCCACAGAGCTGCTTCACGATTCTCAGATAGCATAATTTTGGAAACGTCGTACGTAAGCTTATTTGTTTCTCTGCTGTCTTCATAAGCAGGAGAATCCAATTCCCTCCCCTCTGCATATCGGCTAGACTGGACAAATCAAGGTGACAATCCGTGGTTAGCCCTGTCAGGCCCTTTGTGCTGCTGCTGCTCTGAATTGAAATACAATGGAAGCAAAGTGGTATATATAACAGTCCAGCTGCTTTGCTGTGACAGGAGAGTCCCAGTATTACAGTGTGTCAGATCTTGTTTGTATACCGAGTGTGGGCCATTCCGTACGATGACAATGCAAATTGTGAAAACTCTCCAGCAAGAGAGGAAGTCATATCAGGAGATGTATGTCTGGGAAGGTGTGGGGAGGGCTGCTCGCTCAAAATCGCCTTGCAGTAAGGATCCCACATCAAAGCCTATCTTTTTGGCACAGCTCTTCTATTCCTATGCAGGGCCTATTTCCTAACAGTGACAGGAGACACAACCAGGCACTTGTTCGTAAATCTATCAGAGACTGCCTTTCTCGGGGTTCTGCACTGATGTTACTTTTTAAAGGCAGCTTTATATTTCATTTAAGCATGCAATTAATCATCCTTACAGTGTCGAGATCACTGGTGTCAGCAGTGTGATTTAATTAAATTTGAAATTATTGTACAGTACATATATAGGCATCCAACTAGCCAGTCCAAATTAAATGCTGTGGTCTATTTCTTACCCAGGGTGTTTTCAATTTAAGTATTCATCCAAAAGGTCACCCTTCACAGAAGGAAACCGTTTTTATGTTTGAACTGTTGCAAAACTGAAGTAGCAAAATCAACACAAAACCTGTGCAGTGAATTCTTATTGTTCAGTGCACTTGTATGCATGTATTTTTTTTAAAAAAATATTGCCTTTTTGTGTTATGCTGATTTTATGTCCAGTGTTCTTAGAGTGCCATTTTCATGCTTCCACGTTGCTCTCCTCTGTTATGTCAGCACTGAGCTGAGTTAGGTGGAAAAGAGAATCCACCATTTTGTTTCAGTGCTGTATTCAAGCAATTAGTCTACAAAATGGAAATATATATATATATATATATATATATATATATATATATATGGTATTTGGGTGGCTTTTACCTGCTTGAGAGCAGCAAGCAAACCCATATACTGATAAAGCACTTCCTGAAATAATTTCCAAGGGTGATTTAATTATGGTTATTACTAAAGAAGTGGGTGTGGGTGGGTGGGTGAGTGGGTGTGCGAGAGAGAGAGAGAGAGAGAGAGAGAGAGAGAGCAAGAAAGCAAGAGAGAGAGAGCCTAGTAAAAGGAGGCCTTTGTGGTTCTTTATCTACAGAATGGTGTACAGTACATAGGATACTTGCAGTCAAATGCAAATTTGTAAAAAATTTTTTGCAATGAATTGATAATCTAGATTAGATTTAAATGTGATTTTTCTTAAGGAAAAGAAAAATAATTGTTTTTGCATTACATTATAACACATGTAATTCACAATATTTCAGACAAGAAACTAGGCCAGTAACACTCAAAAGACCGTAGCACTGGCATGTGTGTATAGATAGATAGATGATAGATAGATAGATAGATAGATAGATAGATAGATAGATATTAAAGGGCAGGGTTTTTTTTTTTAATTCTGGAAAATGTGTCATCCGTTAAGTGCAGTTCAGGTCTTGTGTGTGAAAAGCACAAACCTTTTTTTTTTTATGTGCTGCGGTGTCTGCACTTTTTGAAATTGCATATTTATCAGCCTATGCATTATTTATGAGCTTGGAAAGAAGACCGGGGGGGGGGGGGGGAGGAGTGGGAGGGATAGAAAGAGTGCAAAAACATATGCTTTGAAAGAGGAGTATTTTATACACACATAGTACGAAGCCTTTCTCAAGGATTACGCTAAGTAATTGATTGCTCCTTCCCTTGTACTTTTTTCGACTGAGTTGACTGGCCTTGTGATCCTTCCTTCCTTCCTTCCTTCCTTCCTTCATTGGCTGGGAAGGGCTTAGATGATGTTTGCCACTGATACGCAATTCTCCTGCAGTGTCCAAAAGAAAAGGGTATTTAATAAATATTAATATTTCAACTGTCAGGTTGCATTCTTGTCAAGAAGGTTCTGACAAACGGAGGATTAACGACACGTTTCATAAATTAGAAATGATCCCCTCTGCAGAATGTCCAAACCGAAGCTCAATAGTAGACCAACCAGGCTGGTTCCCTGACCCAGTTGAACATCTCATCTGCGTCAGATCTGCAGTCAGTCGTGTGGAGGAAAATAAGGCTCCTCATCATTCATTACCCCTTGCCATCTCGATTGTTTCTTCCTTGGGATGTGTGGGCTCCAAATTAGCAAGCTTGCCTCACATGCCACATCATTCGATTAGACAGTCACATCAAACATTTCTTTCCCCCCTTTCATTGCCTTCAGAAAAATTAAGGGAAATGGGAGAAAAAGAATTTCTACGTAAATATTTTCATTACTGGGGTCAGGAAGGAATTGACATAACAGAAGCTTAAATATAATGGAAAATAGGTGAAACAGAACATTTCCTAAATAATGAACTAAAGAAAGTAAGGGTTTGAATAAAACAACAAGTGAATATCCATTGACAGGGCTTTTGTGGTAGGTTAATGCCTAGCCAAACAAAATTAGAATGTTGATGTTGATAGTAATAACTCTTATTATTATTATTATTAGCCTGAAATATACTTGGTGCTTTACAAAAGGCTGCCTCCTCTCCATAAGCTCCCATACCTTAAGGGCAAGACAAGAGGCTTAAAGTATGGTTTGTTTTTTGAAAAAAGTATATTAAAGCCTGGTGTGTTTGTGTGTATTATGCTCAAATTCATAGGGAAACCAGAATGAATTTGTGCAAAGATCAAAGTTCTTCTTCGGTATGAAACAGTCAAACAAGTCAATGAAAATCCACTGACCTGTGTCTTTTTCTTCTATCTGTACCCAGATCATGCGCTACATGGAACTGGGCTACAGAGTGTATAAAAATGTTTAGCCTAATCATTCCCTAATGACAGTGACTTATGTCCTTAGTGCAGTTGATTTGTTTCCTGGGTTTTAAAAGTAGATTATTTCCATGGTGCAGGCTTAGTGTAAGCTGCTGAGAAACCACAAGCACTGCACTTCAGCCTGAGTTTGGGACATTCGCCAAGGGTAATCTGATTAAAAGGGCATTTAAACACACATACAGAGAGAGAGAGAGAGAGAGAGAGAGAGAGAGAGATACACACACACGCGCGCATTCTGCTGCTTTGAAATGCTGGGCAGTGAGATAGAATGGGGCCAAAAAAATTGCTTTTTCAAGGCAAACCATTATGCCTGAGCAGAATTAAAAGCGTGATAAGCAGCATCACAGGAATGATTCTTTTTGACAGACTTGCAACTGGATAAACAAAGCATCTGTTACAGACCCACAAGCAAATCCGTGATCTATTTAATGCTGGTTTTGGTTGTTTGTTCTGCCTTTAATCGTGTTTGATTACTGCATAGGTGTGAGGCACCGAGGCCTTGCTTTATCTGTAAGAATTCAAAATGCGTTCTTAAAAAAAAAAAATCCCACAAAATAACAAACAACTTGATGTGTACACACACTAGGTTTTTTAAAAAAAATCTCTTCTGTGGCCTGACATTTACAAATGTTCTAGTATAAATGCAGTTGTTTGTGATGTGCATAGGGTACCATTTACCTGAGAAATTTAGCAGCTGTACATTGTACAAAGGTAATTATCCAATCTCAAATCTTAGGTGACTTATAAAAGGAGAGTGTGATATTAATTAAATATGTCATGTTTGCACACAGCATAATGTGCTGTCATTGGATCATTTTGCCTTATTGAACTACATTTCCGTTCTCCTGAAAAATCTAAATGGCAAAAGAAAATCTTTCTGCTTTTCTTCACATTCCTGGAGTTCTGAGCATGGCAGATCACCTTGATCTCCACTAATAGTATGGCGTGTGTGTGTGTGTGTGTGTGTGTGTGTGAGAGAGAGAGAGAGAGAGAGAGAGAGAGAGAGAGAGAAGAGGATGTTTACATCAAAATGTCCCTGTAACACATAATCTGCTTCCATGTTCGTTCAGCCTTCAGAGCAGAGCCTCTCGGTAGTGTGAGGCCCATGTATAGCAAGAAGAAAATGGGTCCCATTTGTTGTCTGCAAAACAGCCATCTTACCTACACCTTCTCCGCCAGTAGTGAATGAAGGGGTTCACTTTATTTGACATGCCATTGCTTCAGAGGACGACACCATGAATGGAAAATATGTCACTGTGTGTGTGTGTGTGTGTGTGTGTGTGTTTGTATTTCTTCCTAGTAATAGTAAATAACATAGCAGATTAAGGGAATTTGCCAAACTACCGAAATTGTTGCTTTCTCCAAACAAACCTCTGCATGCAGGATTGCACCCAGAATTTGGCATTTATATTTTATGCATGGGCATAGGTCACAGTATTCATTGCATTAAGTCCCCTTAGCTCATGTAGATACATGCATCTTTGTGCTTTCCAGGAATACCATGACAACCTTTCTAAAGTGACAGTCCTATGATCAAATCATCTTTGCCTCTACTTCTCCCCCCTTCCACTCCCCCCTCCTTTCTGCATCTCTCTCCCTCTGTCTCCCCCTCTCTCTCGCTTTTTCATCTCTAAATTCACTCCAGCATACAGATCAGAATGTGGATTGATATCTCATATAAACATGTGTTTATTTAGAAATTGGGGAGAAAGCATAATCCTGTATTTGCGGGGAAGTCAGTTGGGGAAATCCACAGGCTGAATAGAATTGGTGGGATTCTGGGAAATGGCTCAGAATTTAAAGGAAAGGGTGAAGCATTAAGAGAACTGAAAGGAGACTTACCTAAAGCACTTGAGGTAGGGCTGGATCAAGGGAATGGGGCAATGCTGGGAAAGCATATTCTTCTGGGAGATGTAGGCTTGATAGAAATGAACTCGGAGACTTACTTGATCATCTGAAAGATCCCATTTCTATGATTATTTAAAAATATGAACCTACAAATATTAGAAAAATCAGTTCCAAGCTATACATATTCATCAGCTGCATTTACAGAGAAAGGGGTTTAATTGTGTCCTAATCTCATTTAAATTGTTAACTATGAAAAATATATTGCTAGTTGGCTTTCTTGTATTTTTGATTTTCTTTTCCCTTCACTGTATGGAATAAAATGTTTGTTTTTGGAATTTGAAGGTCTGCAGACTATTAATAAACTTACACGTTATTAAAAGCACGCCTTGGCCACCACATCTCAGTATCATTGCAGTGCTTTCACAAGACGCTTGGGTGTTTTCCTCTTGCCAGGGTTTATCATTCATAATTTCATTTACATTACATTTGTGACTGCAATCCCTATTCAGAGTTAGCCTCATCCTGTTCATTTCACTAGGTTTAAATGTATAGGGTTGGGCTTGCATGAGTTTTGTTGTGGTATATAGGGCACCTCCAGATGACCTGCTCAGAAAATAATCCTGATTTTCTTGCATAAATCTTACACAGAGGTTAGACTATGCTTGTTCTTGACTGAGCTTGTTCTGATTTGTTTGTGGGGAGGTTATACAACAGTGACCATTCATTCTAATTTGCTTGTAGGGTGTTTATACATCTTTCCATTAATCATTTATCCACCCCACACTTTTCAGTGCATTTCCTTGCCACTTTCCTAAGGATTAAGGGGGAAATTGTTGTGTCAGGGTAGCAGAGCACTTTAATCCACTTTAATTGCACACATATACCTTTCCATTATGCACTTGGATCCATCCTGCAATATACCGACAGTCTGAAGGAGACCATAGCCTGTCACCTCTGAAAGGCATGAGATTTGTAGAAACAGCTGAAAATATGTTAAAAATGAAAAACAACCCTGTATAAAAATTCAGTTTCCAAACAGCAAAAAAATTAAGAATCCTGTGCCCTTAATTCTCTGTCTCTTCCTTCTCTCCCAAAATTTGAAGGGACCATGAGAGTTACCTAGTCCAACACCCTGCAATGCAGAAACCTTTCACCCAATGTGGTGCTCGAACCCATGACTGAGATTATGTCTCATGCTCTACCAACTGACACAAAGGGCCAGTCTATCTGAAGGGCTGGTTTAAAGTTATGGGAGAGCAGGTGCCTTGAAGCTTCCCATCAACAATAGACTGAGCAGGCCACTATGTTGCATGATGGTGAGATATACTGCATTCCTATTTACATCAGAATAATTATTTCTAAATTTGCATCAATACCTATACATTAGCATATGCTAGTTTTATGGAAACCTGTGTCTTCCTCTTTTTGTCCTTTCTGGTGATGCAATTCCTGTTTGGGGCCAATGTATAAGTGGCCAAATGGAGAATTGGCAGTGCTTCAAACAGAGGACTAACTAAAGTCAGACAGATCACCACTCCATATTAAGCGTTGGTGGGTTTCGGTTAGGAAATGGTGAGTGGAATAAGTTAATCCAGTGGTTCCCACAGTGGGTGATGCAGCCCCCTGGGGGTGGGAATACCAAGGGCAGGGTGAGGGGACAGCAGGGCCGGGCAGGAGGTATAAATGACTATCAGACATTGAAAAGCTGATTTCAGTGAATCAAGTTCATCAGTTTTGTTGAATTAATTAAACTAAAGAGATTTAATTGGATTTTGAATAAATGTGCAATTAATTGTTACTGTCGTGAATTTTATTGTGCTATCATCTTCCTTGGTGAGTTATGCAGACCACTATTCTGAAAAATGCTTTTTGCAGGATAGGAAGCACCAGGGATGAGTTTATGAAACCAAAGGGGCAGTGGTTCAAAATGGTTTGAGAACCACCGAATTTGCCCTTATTTCCTTCCCAGGCACTGCAATCCTGATTCAAATCTCCTGCCCTCAGCTGTTCTTTGTTTAGAACAGGTATCCCCAAACTTGGCCCTCCAGCTGTTTTGGGACTACAATTCCCATTGTCCCTGACCACTGATCCTGTTGGCTAGGGATGATGGGCTTTGTAGTCCCAAAACAGTTGGAGGGCCAAGTTTGGGGGTGCCTGGTTTAGAAAGATCCTAGCCACATTTTTAAGCAGTTTGCCTTGGTGGTTTTCCAATTCCCCTCTACGGTTCATTCTCACCACAGCAAATGAATGAGATCAGTTGTGGCGCATGTGGTGTGGTGAAACCACAGAGCCACTCTCCCCACAAATATAAGCTTCTGCTTATCTGGATGCAGCTGGTGCCAGGTGGCAGTGAGGTTGGGATCGTATGGGTGCACTAGCGAGACCAATCCAACACTCTCCGGTACACCCATATTGCCCTGGCTTGATGCCTTCCAGTCCTAGCACTGGAATCAGCAACTATGCAGGGGTCAGGAGGGCAGTTCTATCCCACCACTTGTGCTGTTACTGGAGGAAAGATGGAAAAGCAATTAATCCCCTAACATGCTATTCTAAAGAAAACCAGTGCATCTCTCTCTCTCTCTCTTTAAAAAAACCTTGAACCCATGACTGTTTCAGTTAAAGTGATCTATTCCTACCTTATAGAGCTGTCTTGTATCATGGCACCAGAAAGTGGGCAAGTGCCCATATGTTCTCTAGACAACTCACAATGCTGTCACCAGAAGAGAGTGAGATTGACCTGTTCCCTAGGCCACAGGTGAGCACAAGGGAGATCAGGATCTACTGGGTGATCTCTAAATGATGTGAAGCACACCAAGAAGGCTTTCTGACTCCCAATTGTTTAGCAGTGGCGAAAACAAAATGCCCTCAAAAATTAAACTGCTGAAATGAAGAAGGATGGGGGTGGAGGAAGGCCAGTTCTCGTACTTGGAACAAATTCAGTTTAGTTACTCAAAAGCAAGTTCCGGACTCCGGCTTCTTTAATTCTAAAGGTGCTGGTTAGTGGTTCTTAGTATTCTAGAAAAAGGCTTAAAGCCTGAAGTCTGCTCACCCATACCTTCCAACATTTCTCCAATGAAAATAGGGTTGTCCTGAGGAAAAGTGGGACATTCTGGGATCAAATCAGAAACTGGGACAGTTTCTGTAAATCTGGGACTATCCCTGGAAAATAGGGAGACTTGGAGGGTCTGCTCACCCCTGGCCTAGGCAATGGGGACACAGAAATGTGTTTCCTTCCTTCCTTCCGTGTGTGTGTGTGTGTGTGTGTGTGTGTGTAGTGGGTAAACTTCACTTAGCGCCATTCTTTCCACCCCAAAGTATCCATGAATCCAAACTGCATTAGAAGCAAGCTGACTTGACTAAAGCCTAAAACTGAAAGCACATGAAAGGAGATGCATCAGCATGTCTGAATATTGCTAATCCTTATTGCAAAATAATTTGACAAGGCCCTCGCAGGACAGAAACCAAGTGCATCCTGGGAATGCAGAATGCAGAAACTCCCTACGCAACCCTTTTTGATCAAGGGTTCCAATGTTTTTATGGAATTATCTCCATATCTGAATTTCTTTCTGGATTATGAGAGTACATAATTACGATTTGCACAGTTTGCTGTTTTCTGTTTACATCTTTCCCCTTAGTTTTCATGCAGGTTACCAACCCTCATATAACTTTGATTAAAACACCACATGCATTTTTTAAATCTATGTTCACATGCAGCTGTGCTCACCAGTAATCTATAAAAGGTTGGGGGGGAGGTGAACAGGAAACTTAAGCAAACTGTATTTCAATTTCTGAAATCAATTTTAGGGTTCCCCACCCCTATTTTGGTCAGAACAGAGCCAAAGTAAACTTCATTCCATGGAGCAAAAAGTAGTTTGAGTTAATGTTATAGTTGGGGCAAAATAACTGAGTTATTCTCACTACTTCCATTTTCACTGAAAATGTGATAAATAAACATAAAAATCAAAATAAGAAGGAGTTATAACCAATTTTTGTATAAGTCATGGATGTGGAACATTTCCCAGAGATTTCTTTTGGGGCAACCACTTTTCAGAGGACCACGTTTCTTGCTGCACGTGGTAGGAGCGGCCAGAGGCAAAAGCAGACAGAGCAACAAATGTAAATTTTACCTTTGTACTGTAGGCTACTTTCTACACACACTCACAGAACCCTCTCTGTCCTCCATCTGGGCAAACAAGAGGCTTGCCTGGAAGGACACATTCTAACCAGGAAGAAACACTCAAGAAGGGTGTGAAGTAGAGTCTGAGAGATGTGTGGCCTGGAGAGAGGGGTGTGGGTGGCCTAGGGAAAGGGGTGTGGCCTGGGGAGAGTCTCAAGGGCCTTATAGAGAGTTCTGGAGGGCCACATTTAGCCTTGTGCCTGAGGCTCTCCAATTCTTTTCTAAGATAATGGAACAAGAGTTTAACTCATAGAAGGACCCCTTCAGACTTCATGGAAGGGCCTCTTCTGTAAGTGCAGGAAAGCAGTGTCCCTCCATTCATTGAGCAAAAACACAGACCGCCCCCTGCAGTGTCCCGATTTTCCAGGGAAAGTCTCAGCCTTACAGAAGCCGTTCCAATTTCTAATTTGATCCTGTACAGTCCTACCTTCTCATTCAATGTTCCTCTTTTTATTGGAGAAATGTTGGAGGGGATGGAATAGGGTGTCTCTATTTTTACCTGAGAAATGTTGGAGGAGATGAAAACAGTGAACAACAAGCCAATGTCCCCACAATGCCCTTTTTGTTGTATATAATAGTTGATCTTCATGTGAGGAAAAACAGGATGAACGGCATCTCTATGAAATCTGTTTATCTATATGAACCAGTTGGTTCAACATCATTTTTAAGAGCACTGGAGTTTTCATCCTTAAATTTTAATTTTAACCTGAAAAATGGAATGTGTGGCTTTCCCTCCTTCTCTCTGTACCTTTATATTCTTTAGAAACGTAGTGTTGTATGTCTTAAAAAGAGATGTTCGTGTCAAAAAGATGACCTGCTGTTTGGGGAGGGAGGAGAGAAGAAATCATTAAAAGAGATTTCTCAATAATCAAGGACATCTGTGATCCTGTACTGCTTGCAAAAGCACAAAGGGCCTACTGCTCCCCTGCCAAAGTACAATGTCTGTGATCCCTCACCCCAAAGGGAAAATAAGGAGAGAAGGAGAAAATTATGTGACAGGAGATCAGCTGCTCTCTGCTTCTTTTTTTAAAAGCCCAGGTTGTTGCTATTTAACATATAACCCTCTGACCTTACTGCTGTGGCTGCTTTGAAACACCAAGCTATTTAATTATGCAAATTACAAACAGAGAAAAACATCAGAAGAATCTGCCTAGAAATTACCTCGTTTGACTGGAAATTAGTTGGCTTATTTGAACTTACAGGACGTTGCTTTTCAGTGTTGAATTCTGGCTTGGTGCGTTGGTCTATTTGCATTATCTTACATCTCTGTGGGACGCTGAAAAGTGTTAAGAATTAACAGCTGAAGTAATATCTCATCTATTATCCTTACGCCTAATTATTTTTAAAGATGTGTCCTGTAGTGGGCACTAATGAATGGAATTCTCCTCGAATCCTGGTGCACACAGAGCAAACAAACAATGCATATCCATTTCACTTGTCGGTGAAGGCAGCGGTGCTATTAAGCCAATGTAGCTGTCAGCAATCTCAGGAGCTTGCCATTCAGAATTTCTCTCTCCAAATAAGCTAATTCTTTTGAATCTGACCAAAGTGGACACGAGCTTCTGGAAGCTTTGTGCCACAGTGCATTTGGAAGCCTTTAAATCCTCCCTGTTGCTTTTGCTGGTCCTTTTGGTGCTTGGATGGTGGATCTGATAAGATAATTGTGTGTACCTTTTGGACCATGATGATGCCCTTCTATATTAAGGTATACAAAGGTATACGCATCCGTACTACTAAAGAGGAAAGAATCTCTTTCCTGACTTCATTATCTAGGAAGGCTAATGCCCACGCGGAATCTCTTTTGGGGCATAAGAACATGAGAAGAGCCGGCTGGATCCAGCCAGTGGTCCACCTAATCCAGCCTTCTGTTCTCATAGTGACCTGCAAGTTAGCCATGAGCGCAACAGCACTCCGACTCCCTGTGATTCCCAGCAACTGCTCTTCAGAGGCATAATGTCTCTGGCCATGGTGGGAGAACATAGCCATTGTGACTAGTAAAGGTAAAGGTAAAGGGACCCCTGACCATTAGGTCCAGTCGTGACCGACTCTGGGGTTGGCCGAGGAAGCCAGTGTACAGCTTCCAGGTAATGTGGCCAGCATGACTAAGCCACTTCTGGCGAACCAGAGCAGCACACAGAAACGCCGTTTACCTTCCCGCTGGAGTGATACCTATTTATCTACTTGCATTTTGACGTGCTTTTGAACTGCTAGGTTGGCAGGAGCAGGGACCGAGCAACGGGAGCTCACCCCGTCGCGAGGGTTCGAACCGCGACCTTCTGATCAGCAAGTCCTAGGCTCTGTGGTTTAACCCACAGCGCCACCCTCGTCCCATTGTGACTAGTAGCCATTGTCAAAGTGTCCTCATTGTACAAAGAAAGTTTAAGCTTTGCCTTTCAAGTGTGTATGACCTGATGAAAAATGTTGCATCTTAAATTGCACGGGAAGCAGGTAGTTTGCAGACCTTACTCCCACTCCACATCCTCAGGGACTGTTTGAGCGGGTCTGCAAAAGTGCTCTCTTCTAGAACCATCTTCTAGAACTAGCATGAGAGCTGCAACCAGCATCCATGGTGCCTTCTACTCCCTGTGCCCTGTCCCTGGAAATAGCCCAGTGGAAGCAATGCTACATGGGGATGGATAGCCCAAAGACTCTCCTGTAGGATCTTCTGTGGGTTTAATAGTTTTAGGGAAGTCAATCTGTGCATTAGATTATGACATTTGCCAAATCTGAACCTGATTTCCATGGTAAAATTATGTTCACTTGCTCTTTGCGAGGTAGAGGACCTGCATTGCTGCACTCAGTAAATATGACCTCTAACAATTGATCTCAGAGCTAAAAAAACAAACAAACCCTGGGATTGGGTGCTCTGCCATGCTCAGCAATGTGTTATGGCATAGAACTGCACAGTTCTCTGTATTACTCACTGTATATGGCAATTTCTTCCAGTGCTCATATAGAGAGGCAATGGGAATCCACTGCTGCCATTCCATTGTAAGTGCAAGATTAATAAAAATATGTGTTTCACTAAAATCAGGTTTACAACAAAACAGCCCCTCTCCCCGTGTGTGTGTGTGTGTGTGAGAGAGAGAGAGAGAGAGAGAGAGAGAGAGAACTCTTGGCATGTTGCTGGAATGTATATAATAAAGACCTTGTTGCTCCACCATTACTCAGTTTAAACCTCAATGTAATATGTAGCAAGGTAGATATGTAAAAGTAACTTAGAAGTTTCTGTGAATATATGCTAAACTTAGGCACGCTTAGATATCCAGCATACTAAAATGCAATTAAAGTAGCCTTGGAAATGAACTAAACAATCTAGGGATAGCGTCTGTGCTGTTAAAAAGCTGTAGGCCATATGGCTGGTAAAAAATAATCGGCCATATGGCTCAGGACATACTTTGACTTTTTTGTGTAAAAATACGCTTGAAACTTATTCCGTCTGTTGGTTGTTTTGTTAAGATTTATTCTCTGGCTATATTAAAGTTCTGATCCTGTAACAAAACCTTGTGGTGCTAGTTCTCTGAATAAAGGATCCTGAACGCTTCTTTGCCGTCATTAATTATTAGTCCTTATTAAATAGTGGACATTTCATATTAGAGACTTAGAGCAGATCCACACCATACAATTAAAGCACATGTCTTTCCCCCAAAGAATCCTGGGAATGGTAGTTTGTTAATGGTGCTGGGAATTGTAGTTCTGTGATAGGAAAGTACAGTTCCTTGGGTTCTTTGGGGAAAGTCATGTGCTTTGAATATACTTTAATTGTATGGGTTGTTCTGCTTTTAGGTTTTGCTTTTAGCACAACTTCAGGGATGCCCTTTCTTTCCACTGAACAATGTGGAATGGTGGTTGAGAGGAGATTACATCAATTCTTTCCTTCCCAAGAAGACTCACATACTCCTTACCACTTTGTGTCCACATAGACTCTTTTAGTGCAAATGCATTCTTCTTTTGCGTGGCCTAAATTTCTACTTTATGTCCCACCCATCCCTTTCCTCTCCTTGCTTTTAAACTAAGCTCAGGTCAGTGTCGCGCACTTCGCACAAGACTTCCTGTTTTATTTTTAATCACAGAGAATACCAAGGCTTGGATTTTTATTTTTTTTTCCAATTCTGTCATGTACAATCAAGAAGAAAAAAATGCACAAAACGAAGAATTGTTAAGTCTTCTTATGCATTTTTCAAATTTTGCATCTTAGCAAATATAAAGACTGAATTCATGCCAGATATGATCAAGACATTGCCAGCAATTCCTGTTTACATGGATTTGCAAAATTTCCATCCAAGAAAGACAGGAAGCAGAGCAATTGACTGTTCTTCAGAATACTGCAGTTGCCTACATGATAAAATAGCACCTAAATGAAGAGGGCCTATTTTGGTTGCTTCTGCATTAGTACCCTTTATCACAGCCATAGCAATGCTTTTCCACCATCAGGAAAGTTTCACCCAATGGTATAGCATTATATTGTTCATCATTGTCTACTCAGAGGTAAATTTGTTCAGCAAATGTAGTTTCTAATGTTCTCGTGGGAGTCTGTACCACTGTTGAACAGCTCTTACTGTCATAAAGTTCTTCCTGATGTTTAGTCAGAATCTCTTTTCCTGTATACTGAAGCCATTGGTTCGGGTCCTAGCTGCTGCAGCAGGAGAAAACAGGCTTGCTCCATTCTCTATGTGACAGACTTTTAGATATTTGAAGATGCTTATCCTATCTCCTCTCAGTCTTCTCGTTACTGGCTAAACATACCCAGTTCCCTCAACCTTTCCTCATTAGGATTGGTTTCCAGACCCTTGATAATCTTGCTCACCCTCCTCTGCACACGTTCCAGCTGGTCAATATCCTTCTTAAATTGTCGTGCCCAGAACTGGACACAGTACTCCAGGTGCAGTCTGACCAAGACACAATAAAATAGTGCCATTACTTCCCTTGATTGGGACACTATACTTCTGTTGATGGAGCCTACAATAGCCTTAGCTTTTGTTGCTGCTGCATCAGACTGTTGACTCATGTTCAGCTTGTGGTCTACTAAGACCCCTACATCCTTTTCCCATGTACTGCTTGCATGTGAGGTGTCTCCCATGTTCTATTGGCACAGCTGGTTCTTCCTGCCTAAGTGTAGAACCCTTACATTTGTCCCTATTGAAATTTAGTTTGTTGGTTTCAGCCCAGTTCGCTCCAATCTGTTGAAGTCAACTTGAATTCCGATTGGTGTCATCTACAAATCTGATGTCAGGGACTGGCTGGACACTGAAGAACAGTGGCTGAATTCTGATGGGTGGGCACCGGGAGTAGCAGTGTTGGAGACTGGATTGGATGAAGGGATCATTGAACTGTGGGAACCTGTAA